>NW_014577262.1:347419-357698 GCF_000485595.1 Priapulus caudatus | reverse complement strand
TGCGTGCGTGCGTGCGTGCGTGTGTGCGTGCGTGCGTGCGTGTGTGCGTGTGCGTGTGTGCGTGCGTGTGGGCGTGTGTGTGTGTGTGTGTCTGTGTGTGTCTGTGTGTGTACGTGCGTGCATGCATGCGTACGTACGTGCGTGCTTGTGTGTAGGTACGTGTAGTAGTTGCCCCGTATAACTGTCACTAAAGGCCGCCGCACACCAGCCGATTTTTACAAACGATGAAGCTATGAAGCGATGAAGCGATGTAGGTGTGCGCGTTCATTTGTAGACGATTTTATTTTTATCGGGTGATCGTTCCAAATCAAACATGTTTGATTTTGAACCGATGAGCCGATGAGCCGATGAGCCGATGAGCCGATTTTAAGGCCGCCGCACACCTACATCGCTTCATCGCTTCAGCGCTTCATTGCTTCATCATTTGTAAAATCGGCTGGTGTGCGGCGGCCTTAAAGGAAAGAACCAAAAGTGACCTTTATGGACAGGTGGCTGTACTATGTAAGTGGCTGCTAATGCAGGTTTGACTGCAGTGATGTTACACTGTTGTGAAGAGAGGTTGGCATGTTCTGATCCAGGTAAGTGGACGGAGCAGTTAGGCCACATCTACCTGAGCCTGATGGAGTATGCCAGCGATGCAGAAGCCTTCAGACAGGAGATCGGTCAGCCGAAGCTTGGCGAGGTATCATTGTGTCTTCGACTGTCGGTGGGAACATTTTGTTTTTGTACGGAAGATTTTTTGCCTTCATCAATCGTTAGTTGCTGATGTGTTGTCGACTGTGCGCAAGGTATCTGACTTGTACGCGTAATTTTATGTTTATATACATTACGCATATAATTTAGTGTGTACTCGTGTGTGCATGAGTATGCGTGTGTGCGTGAGTATGCGTGTTTGCATATATTAGTGTGCGTGTGTGTGCGTGCGTGTGTGCGTGCGTGGGCGTGTTCATTGTGTTATGTTTATTTAGTGCATCAGCAGAATGTGTATCACGTTCGTATTTCGATTGTTGTTGTTTTTTGCCCCGTAGATTGTCTCAGCAAGCTTAGAAGAGGATGAAGATGTGTATCACCTACTAGTCACACTAACCAAAGAAGGTGAACATTTCAGCTCAATACCTATAATAATTCCACAAAAGATTAAAGGCCAGTGTGAAGAAATAAAACAGGAATATATTTGGTGCAGAGTGGTTGTGAGTGAGGTAAAGAATGGAGATAAGTGATGCCCCAGATCAGCCATTTTGTTTAATTTACAGTTTCTAAGAACTGGTTCAATTTCAGACCCGTCTAACAGAGAAGAGGAAACCACATCGAAGATCTCAGCATCTCAAGATCAAAACATCATCGCTCTTTCCTCGACGCCGCCGTGGAAACTTCAGAAGCAAAATCGAAATGCAAACACCAAGGTTGGCATAAGGCAACAAGACAAGATTACAGAACAAGAGAAGACTGAGAAAGAAAAGGAACCGGTAAAGCCAGAGCAAAATGAAAAAGAAATCCAGCTCGTGAGTAGCTGTGTGAGGCTTGTGGCTTTGAAAAGTTGTCTGGAGCCTGTTCTGTGTCCCTTTCTATGTCCTTTTTGCTTATGATATCTTTTCTGCATGATTGTGAATGTATCATCATCTCACACTGTTCTGTATGCATTTTATTTTACTTTTGTTTTTTTGCTGATGAAGTCTGTCTTTTATGTTTTCTCGCAGGAAACACAAGGAACTTTGAGGCCATGGAGAGAGTTTGATGCAGAGAATGACAGTGAAGCTATGCGCAATGCACTTAAGGGTCTTGGTTAGTGTTTTATAGCATATGCTATCATATCTTGTTAATGAAGTTTTACGCACAGAGAGGAGGGGAGGAATCGAGAGAGAGAATGTTCTGGTTGACAAGATGCGAATTAATTACATATATATAAAATTGTTTGTTTGACAACATTTCTATCTTACTAATAAAGGAATTAAATACCAGGTGGTAATGCAATTTATATGTATTTTGTAGGAGTGATAACCTTTTATAGCAAAGATTATTTGCACTTTTTATTTTTATTATTATTATACTTTTTAGGTACAAATGAGGACACCGTTATCCAGGTTATGGGAACACGTAGCAATGCTCAAAGACAAAGTATCATCAAACATTATAAGACAATGTTTGGAAAGGTAGGAAGCTACAAGTAACTGCATGATGCACTATAGTTGCATTTTCAAATTGTTATTTTTTTGAACTTCTGTGAACGTCTTTGGTGGTACTGGGGGATATGAACTGTTAAGGGGAGGTTTGATTTGTATTTTTTGTTCTTTTTTGCTTTTATAGTAGTTAGCATTTATTTTTTACAGATTTGGGTAGTTTTATTCACTCATGTGGCTTTGGCTATTGCAGAGTCTAGTCAAGGACCTTGATGGGGAGTTGAGTGGTAATCTTCATGTGACAGTGCTGGCACTGTGTCAGCGTGCGTGCGACTACGATGCTAGCCTACTTCATAAGGCTCTACAAGTATGTGCCATTAAATCTACTTAAGAAGTCACTCATAAAGAATTCGTGGTATAAATTTGTAATATCTTAGAAATAGATAGCACCACCTGCATATCAAGAGCTCAGTTAAAATATACGATGTTACAATGAGTGAATAAAAATACATTTACTCACAATAACCAATTTGCTTCAGATGCCTGATGGTACAGATAACAGCAAAGTATTGATTGTCATTATTCGAAGTGCTGTCTGTAAAGGCGATCTGCATACACATGCAGAGTAATACAACATAGTGTCACAAGATGGTTAGGTATTTTTCTACCCAGATGTTCAGTAAAAAGAACAACATGCCTTTGTGCGAACCACAAGTTGGGAATATGAGTATCTGCATTATAGAGTGGCTGGCATTAACAATGTTCTACTGTATGTTACAGGGCCTAGGCACAGATGAAGCAACACTGATTGAAATTTTCTGCACTCGTACGAATAAAGAGATCAACGATATTAAACATAGTTATAGAACATGTAAATATGATTCTTACTATATAATCATTCATTGTTAGTCAAATAAAAGAAATACATTTTTTTGCGAGCTCTAATTAATGATTTCAACTAATTAATGATGTCAGAAAATTGAATAGAGATATAAAGCATTGTTGTTTAACAATGTAGCCTGTTATTATTATTATTATTATTATTATTATTGTTTTTTCATTACTACGCAGTATACAACAAAGACCTTGAGAAGGATATCATCTCTGACACGTCTGGTCACTTCAAGCATGTATTAGTGTCACTAGTTCAGGGAAATAGAGACGAAGGAGTCACAGTTAACAGAGGCTTAGCAAGGCAGGATGCAGAGGTATAACGAGCAATCTTTGGTGTGATAACCCAATGTGATATATATATATATTTATTTATTTATATATATATTTATATAAGTATATATGTAATAATTACATTCATCAAACAGAAAATGTCACTGAAACTATATCCTTCCGAGTATATCATACAACAATATGCCTTCTGTAATTCTCATGCTTGGCCTTAATTGACCTTCAGTGGTTGTGATACCAGTACTTAGACCACCTGTACAGTTATCACGCACACACGCCTATAATCACATAAGTGCATATCTTTCCTAGGCTCTGTACGAAGCAGGGAAACTGAAGTGGGGGACAGAGGAGTCAAAGTTCAATGCCATCCTTGTTTCAAGAAGTCCTGCCCAGCTGCGAGCAACATTTGATGAGTACCAAAAAGTTTCGAAAAAGACCTTAGAGGATGACATCAAGAGTGAAATGTCTGGTGACCTCAGGACTGCTATGCTTGCTATAGGTGAGTATCTGTGATGCTTTTACACATGTATGAGGGATGAATATTGTTCTTGCACACATGTATGAGGAATGAACATTGTTCTTGCACACATGATTGAGGAATGAACATTGTTCTTACACACATGTATGAGGAATGACCATTGTTCTTATACACATGATTGAGCAATGACCATTGTTCTTAATCACCTGCACAAGGAAGGGCCATTGTTCATAAACACCCATGTGAGGAATATCCATTGTTCTTAAACACACAATTGAGGAATGACCCTTCTTCTTACACACATAATTGACAAATGACCATTGTTTTTAAACACCCGCGTGAGCAATGACCATTGTTCTTAAACACCGACGTGAGGAAGGGTCATTGCTTGCACACACCTTGACCTTGTTTTTGCATCTCGCGCGCACGCAGTGCGCTGCATCAGGAGCAAGCCCGACTACTTCTCGCGTCGGCTTCACACGGCGATGAAAGGAGCTGGCACCGACGACGACGCTCTCATCCGGATCGTCGTGTCTCGCTGCGAGATCGACATGACGCAGGTTGCTGAGAGCTTCCAGCGCGGCTACAAGCAGACGCTCGCTCAGTTCGTACGCGAGGACACGTCGGGGGATTATAGGAAGCTGCTGCTGCTGCTGCTGGGAGAGGCAGTCGAACTACATCCGAAACATATAGGTGCGCACGCGCATGTTGCGTAGAGCAATGCTTCTTAAACTGGTGAATGGTTCGCCAAAGGGCGAATGAAATTATTTTGGGGTGAATGAAACTTGCCAAAAACGTAAGGAAATTAAGTCCGCGGGTGAATGAACTTTTGTGATAAAGACTCGAGGGTTAATGACACTGAAATAATTTAAGAAGCACTGCCATAGAGTGACGTTAAGTGCGTATGCTCACAGCAGGCTGTTAGCGTTAGAGGGTGTCGACGTCTGCAGTAAGTGTTGAGTGCATGTGGGATAGACCTACTGCTTAACGAAAAATAAAGAATTCCAAACTCGCTGTTATTTTATGACAAATGTTAATGCATGGTTATAGAAATTTGTAGGTATATACTATTATTTATGCACTTACTATCATAGTATTGCCCTGAAATTCTTGGGCGTAGTATCCCTTTATGGAACTGACGAGTTTACACTTGCGGTTACAGAAGCGATAGTGAAACCTGAAGAGAAGAAGGAGGAGGTTACTCAAGGTCATGCATCCGGCTCCCTCGTTCGTCCCGTGGTCCAGGAAGCTGTCGTTGCATCTGAGAATGAATACTGGGATGAGCCGGCTGTGCAGGTTTCCGGAACAGTGAAAACATACAGTGGCTTCAGTCCGGAAACCGACGCAGAGGTGTTGCAGAAAGCAATGAAGGGACTAGGTGAGACTGATAGTCGGCTGTTTCCAGTAACTTGTCTGGGACCGCTTGAAAACTACAGCAGGCCAGTCATTGAAACGTGTGTTAGTCAAGCTGAGAGTTTATCACAAAATGAAACTATTTAGGTCCGTAGGTGGACAGTGTTCATATTGGAATTCATGCATTGAAATTATATATATATTGTATTATATTATTACATAATATCACTGGTAAGTGAATTAGGTGTTCAGGAAATATTCTCTTATTAATCTCTTAAATGATATTCTTGTTGTTGTGCCATGGCGGACACGGAGTTGTGTTCTCGTTGGTGAACCGATATTTACCAGCGTTAAACACACAGGTGTGTTTTTGCTATTTGCACAGGTGCCGATGAGCAGGCAATCGTAGGTGTGTATGGCCGACGCACGGCCTCCCAGCGACAGATAATCGCACAGGTGTACAAGACCAGGTACGGCAAGGACCTCGTTAAAGACCTCAAGAGCAATCTTGGTGGAAACTTGCGCCACCTGGTGATTGGTTTGAGCGTGCGTCGGCCGCAATTTGATGCGACCGAGCTTAGGAAGGCGATGAAGGTTGGTGCTGTGCTAGTGGTTTGTGTTTTTTGTTTGAAGTTTGGTGCTGTGCTAGTGGTTTGTGTTTTTTGTTTGAAGTGATTGCCAAAAAGTGAATCACTGACGGAGTTTTTGATAGGTGTTTAGATTATCCTATTGTAAATAGCTCATAGTCATTAATATTTATATTATTACGACATATGCCATCTCTACGTCAGCCATCATGGTAACAAGCCGGTCTGGCAATGAATCACCCAGATGTGTCTCGCTCCTGATGACCTTCAGTATGTCCTTCCTGTACAGTCTTGGCCGTACTCGACAAAACACGCCCGCAGGTGCGCGGGAATTCGCGACACGCAGGAAGTCTCGATCGAAGCGCGCGTCAGCTCCGTGCCCAAGATTTTCCCCCCAGACCTACACGGATGTATAAATGCCTGCAGAGAGAAGACATGCAGTGGTCTATAGCCGTACACGTCTCGTGTTTCGGATGCAGGGTTGGCATACAATAGAATGCCATAAGCCTTATATAACACTGGTGTTCATACTGTGCTTGATGCAAGGTTTGCCATGAACAATAAGAATGGCACGATGTCTATCATACCGCTGCTTAGCGTGCGTGTAGTCTTCATACTGTTTGAGTTACGTGTTATCACATATTATTCAAGGTGTAAATATTTTTATAATATAGATATAAAGAATCCTATATTATTACGCTGATATTATATGAAGCAGAATTTTCATGATTAATCAGTAAGTAACAAAGGGGAAAATATAAGAACATAATGTTTTTAATCCACTCCTAACACTATCATAATTCCACGTATAAGCAGACAACATATGTCTTGAGGTCGTTTCAAATAAGCCAAACGTCTTAAATGAGTTCATATATAAAACTGAGTTTAGGGGGGATGCAGAAGTTGCACCCGGCGTTATAGTAGGTCATTTTAGCATTGCTAACTACAAAGAGACGAGAGAGAGAAGTGGATTTAATACGATCGAAAGGTGTGTAGGAATAGCCATTTTTTTCCTTAACCCCTGAAAATCCGTCTGATGTCCTCACGGTATTAAAACATACTATATATATACATCCATTTATGGTTCATACTTATACAAATATACCTGTGCATCTTCCTAGCCTACTTGCCATATCTACTTTCGTGTTTTTTCATCTCGGTTGCCTTGATAGTTCAAGGACACTCTAGCAGTCTTTGAAATGTTGGGAAATCTCAGACACAATGTCATGCTTCACTGAGAGTTCTTTCGAAGGCTGTAGATGTCAAAGCAACATTGTAGTAAAATAATTTACTCAACGAATCGCCAAAAATCTTTCGACATGCGTCTTTAAAGTTTTCGGCTGTGTTTACTTTGAACAAAACGGCAACATCAGTCATAACTGTCTTTCAACATCTTGATGTAGTACCTCCGAACTGAATCGCGTTACCACATGTGTATCTGGACCGCGCTTACGACACACTTAAGCTGAGTTCAAATTGGCAACTAGGGTTGTTGCCATCATTGCCGTGACATGCTTCTGTATGCCATGCAGAGAGACCCTATGAATGATAAATAATATACAATGAGCCGAACAAAGGGCTACAGCTTGAAGAGTTTAATAGGCGTCAGAACTCTCTGTGGTGCACTCAACTGGATCGTAGGCCCTTCTTTCAGTGCTTCGATCTCCGCGATTCGTTCTGGTGCACAGTATCTTCGATGAGGCACAAGGACTGCCTTAGTTCGCGGAGACCCCTGTCACAACGAGTGATAACACGCTCAGCACTTATGTCTGGTAACCCGTTCTATTTCATCGGCAGATGCTCGAAATATAGTTCTTGTCCGGTTGTTCCGAGACAACCGAGAATGTTGCGCCCGGACAACCTAACCAGTCTGAGACATTGTCCGGCTGACAACAAAATAAAAATGTGACGAAAAACAACACCTTTATTTATGCTTTTCTCAGTGGTCTCCAAGAGCACTTATAGCCTGGCGGCCGCCGCCATTAATCTACTGGTGTGCGAAAGCGATCTGCATGACCCAGCTGCTTTATTTCCAACACTTGTATAAGTCGGTTTTCTGATTATGAGAAGTTGAACATCGATTGGAACCAGCAAACGCTAGCGAAGTTCACCCCTAAACATTTTGGTATTTTTATTTCATTATTATTTGAATTTTCCGATGGCTTTGCCCATGCAAAACAAACACCAGTGGTTCATCGTTGATTCGAAAAGTTTAAAAAAAAAGAGATGTCGTAGTCAGAATGAATGTGTACATGTACTCAAAAGGCCGCAAATACATCTCCTGCGATCTACATTGTATCAAATTTTCTGGGGGAGGACGCCCCCCGCTTGTTTTAACCCGCTCCTTGAATCCTAAAGATCCGCCCTACTCGAAACATTAACATATCTGGTGAGGCAAGAAAGCAATGAACAAGAAATTCGTCCTTTTGCATGGCACCCAAAACAAAGATTGAGGCAGAGTAAGGTAGAGGAGCCCGTAGGGTGTGGAGAAGAGAGGCGGAGGCAGCCATTAACAATATTAATTCATGACCACCTATTTGTCCGCAGTTCGCTGTTTATTTGGGCCCCCCCTTGTTAAAAAATCCCGGTACACCACATGTTTTTGGGGTGTTTCTGACACATACTATTAACTTGTGTGTGACAAATAGACGAATTTGGGTATTTTTCGGGACAGCGCAGAAATTGTCGCGGGCACCACTGATTTTCGTGGCCCTGGTTGTCCTGCAGGCACCAACCAAATTTTTTGTTATTTCGAGCACCTGGATTCCGTGTTATATTTCGTGGCACTAAGCACACATCCGGACACATCCATCATCCACAACGCGCACTTTTTACAGAGGCTTAATAACCACCCCAGTCACAGTCACTACTAGGCATCTGATACGATTCCCTATTCTTAGCAAACACATCCGGAATACTAATCTTGCAACTGTTAACTTCACTGCACTACATTGGTACTGCATCTGCCGCACTACATTGTACTGCACTGCACTACATTGTACTGCACTGCACTACATTGTACTGCACTGCACTGCACTGAACTGCATTGCACTGCACAACACTGCACTACACTAAACACTACATTGAACTACACTGCACTGCACTGAACTGCACTGCACTGAACTGCACTGCACTGAACTGCACTGCACTGCACTACATTGTAATGAACTGCACTCTCTAACCTGCAGATACAGGATTTTAGGTAGACGAGGGCGATTTCTGGCACGAGAACAACACGAGGAATGCACGACACAAACCACTAGCACAGCACCAAACAAAAAACACAAACCACTAGCACAGCACCAAACTTCAAACAAACAAGTGCCGCATAGCGACAGCGCTCATCTAATGTCTACGCTGCGAGTGACTCTGTGGTGAGCTGTTGGGATTCTATAAACCGAGTCGCAAATGTGTTCAATACACGCCGAAACAGTGGAATGTCACAGGGATGGTCATCAGGAATTCTCCAAAGAATTGTTCGTTGGGATCGAGTTATGAACAAGTTGCCACGAGATTGGCGCGTTACAGGCGGGTTTAAGGTGTCGTTCAGATAAAGATGGAAGCTCCCATTCATCACGTAGTAGCACTGAAGCAGATCGACTATCTGCAAGACACTGAAATAGGTAAGCACTGCATCATTTACCTACCAAGCCTACAGGCTGCGCAAATAGAGAGCTGCACGCTGTAGACAAATTAAGGCAAAACTCCACAGTACTAGCAACACATGCACTGGCAGTAGCCACTGGCAGTGGCATACGTTACATGTAACATACTGACTAGCTAACAAAGAAAAATGGCCATATAAATTCATAGCGATTTAAGGAGCATCAAACTTCTTATAAGCCAGAATTTAAGCTTTTGAAATTTCGCTGTGACAATTGTAGCCCTGCAATACATCCAGGCATGTATAGATTTCTAGCTAGCAAACGCGGCGAGTCAATTCTGTTCTAAAGAGCATCAACAAGATCCATGTTTAGACGCCCTCTCTTGAGGGGTGACGGAAAAGGTTATCTGACGCACTTACTCTTGCGCCATGTCAGCAGAAATAAGATTTATAGGTCCTTTCAATATGCATAAAAAAGTGCTGTAGTCACCGCTGAAACAAAAAAGTTTTTCAATCGCATCCGTCAGACCATGCGCTAGAAAATGTCTAAAATCTCCCTGTGGCCCCATGTGACCTTTGACCTGTGATCCTCGCCAAATTTCGGCCACAGTGATGGCTTTCCTACCATGATGCTATACACGCGGACTATGCACGGGACCTAAAGTTCGAGCCGTTTAGATTGTGCTGCAATTCTGGCATTTCCTTGCCTATACCATATAAGTTAAGGAGTGAATGTTCCCCCTGTCGTTCTTATCAACGCTCTGACCTTTGACCTTTGACTGCCCCAGCTTCGGACAGCCCAACTCCGTTTTGACGATCCCCCCAACGACCCGAATGATCGTGACCGGTATCGTCGAGCGTTAGATTTGTGCCCAACTGTTGAACGGACGACGACGGACGGACGGACGATCAAGGCGATCTACAGAGCTGGATCTGATCTATGGTCAGATGAAGCTAA
>NW_014577262.1:339750-347394 GCF_000485595.1 Priapulus caudatus | reverse complement strand
GCATATAATAATATATACATATCTATATATGAATAACATAATATAACATTAAATCAAAATATAAATGCATGGCATCATACATTTCCAAGCTCCCAACAGTATGGTCAATTTAAATCCATTGGTGCTCCACCTAATTTTCTCTAATTGTATATATAATACTGCGAAAATTCTGCATCTTGTAATATTGTATATAAATTATTAAACACTGGCATGCTGTCGAAGTAATAAATTACAAGAAACAAACCTTTCGTAGAGAAAACTAAACTTACAGCTCCTCTTTGATGACAATAATACTGAAAATCATAAAATTTAAAAATAAATATCTAACAAGTGCTGTACGGAGATCGATGGCAGCTAGGAAAATACGTATACATATAATTGTAACACTAAATGAGAACAAATTAATTGCACAGTTGTTATGATTGATGGTACTATATTTAAATTTTATTAAGTATTTATTTATAGTTGTATTGCACAGGGTGCTAGCAAAGCATTTTTTTGTTATTTTATACGATTGGTTTTAAATTATTGACCATTTGTAATGCGACAGAAGTTGCTTTAGCGATTTTCGTGGAATTTTATTTGACCTGTTACGCTTTAATTTATTGATTTATCTGACGTGATCAGGTGCAGCCTGTTAAATAACAGGAGGGTCCATCCGTCCGTATGTACTCCGGCAGTAGTGGCCCTAACGTTCCAATCTGCTTCGCGTATGGTGGTAAAACATGGGAGAGCAAAGCGGGATCAGAAATGCACACTTTAGGAATAGATGGGAGTTGAAGAAACGCAGAAGTGCAGCAGAAATCTCAGTGGCTTGACCTACGGTACCTCGTGTATTCGTTAGTCATATTAATGCACTAATGCACATTGTTGTTATTGTAGTACAGCGTTGTATTGTTTCATTGTGGAGTGTTGACTTGATATAAAATAATCTACAGAGATTTGAGGATCGTAATAATTGTTATTGTAGTACAGCATTGTATTGTTTCATTGTGGAGTGTTGACTTGATATAAAATAATCTACAGAGATTTGAGGATCGTAATAATTGTTATTGTAGTACAGCATTGTATTGTTTCATTGTGGAGTGTTGACTTGATACAACAGTAATGATGATTGGTCGTTTACAGGATGACACATCGGGGGAATATCAACAACTTCTGCTCATGTTGATTGGTGAGAAATAGAGACTACCTGCCATCGACTCGTCACAGCACTTGTTAGATATTTATTTTAAATTTTATGATTTTCAGTATTATTGTCATCAAACAGCTGCTGTAAGTTTAGTTTCTCTACGAAAGGTTTGTTTCTTGTAATTTATTACTTTCGACAGCATGCCAGTGTTTAATAATTTATATACAATATTACAAGATGCACAATTTCCAGTATTATATATACAAATTAGAGAAAATTAGATGGACACCAATGGATTTAAATTGACCATACTGTTGGGAGCTTGGAAATATATGATGCCATGCATCTATATTTTGATTTTAATGTTATATATATGTTATTCATTATATAGATATGTATATATATATTTATATCTACGTATACATATAATTGTAACAGGGGAGAAATCCTGGGGCACGGATGAAGCGCGCTTCAATCAGATCCTGGTGTCGCGAAGTCCCGCGCACCTGCGGGCCGTGTTTGTCGAGTACGGCAAGCTGTCCAGGAAGGACATACTGAAGGTCATCAGGAGCGAGACATCCGGAGATTTGCAGACCGGCTTGCTTACCATAGGTGACGTAGAATGGATATAGTCGTAATAAATATAATATAATAGATATAAGTATATACAATAGATAATAGTCGTAGTGATACACTTTTCGGCAATAGCAGGAGCAGCCTGCAATTGCTATAGAGTGAATAAAAGCAAAAACTGAAGGCTATGTATGAGTAGATTCCCATAACTTTACGCGTAACCCCCGTTAACAATGGATCGGAACAACATAAAACCATATTAATAAGCAGCAGTTGGCATTTGATATTGGAAAATGAAGCGTTTTTTGTCCTGCCTTATTTCTGAGCCGAGGTGGACGTGCATAAATACTCGTGCATCTCTGTCAGATGCTCACTAAACCTTGATGCAGTAATATAATAATGGCAAAAAGATACTTTTTTATGGTATCACGACCTATGCGTGAGCTCAATGTGAATCGAAAGCTTGACGATATGCTGCTACATCTCTGATGGGTTACACGCACCATTACGCTGAGAGGGTCGATGTCCCCCAGGGTACTGCCAGAACGTACCCTGGTACTATCTGATATGCCGGACCGTACCTCGCCTACTCCACTAACGAGTCTAGGGAGTCGCCTACACCTACTCCCTAACCCTAACCCTAACCATATCAGATAGTTATCAGGGCACGTTTTGGTATACATTCACACATATATACACCGGTATACATTCCGGCACATGCATTCTTCATTGTATTGTTAACATGTATTGCAGTGAAGTGTATCCGGAACAAGCCTGGCTACTTTGCAGAGTGTCTCTACAATTCCATGAAGGTAAAGACAATTGCTAATCAAACGCCGCAGTTCACACTGCCTCTATGTACATAGCGGGGATACATACAGTTGACAATACTGGTCAACAGCTTTATCAAGATTTCTCATATATATACACACAGTTAAAGGTAGTTAAGGGAAACACCAAAAGTAACCTTCTTTATGGACAAACAAATTAAGTGACCGCTTAATATCTGTGGTTTTATTGTTTAGACACTCACGAAAGACACCAAATATGGCCGGTAAGAACAGTTAAGTGGCCGTTCTATATAGGTAGCAGCTGACGCAGGTGTGACTGCGTCGCGTACTGTACGTATGATTAGTGTAATAATGACGACACGTCTCCATGACGACAGGGTCTGGGTACGGATGACAACCTGCTCATCAGAATCATTGTCTCTCGCTGTGAGGTCGACATGGTGCAGGTGAAGGTCGAATTCAACAAGAAGTATGGCAAGGGCGGCCTCGGCAAGTGGATCGCGGTGAGTGTACGCGAAAAAATATGACTGAATAAAACTTAAACTGCTGAAAATCGAATAAAATACAAACTCGGACGTAATCATCGTCTTATCAAAATCCCCAATCAGTCATGGTGAGTACTTACAGAAATGTATTGCTATTTAACATCTACAACTATCTACAAGTGTCAAATCTGGAAACTGTTTACAGTAGTTACCTACCAACCTTAGGAGGTGATGTTCCTATGAAATGTGGTTCGAGGATTTAGGGGGCGGGAACAATTCTATGCTTGATTATTTGTATCCATGCATGTAGTAAAACAAAACATGGGATCGACAGAGATTTCAGGATCGTAATAATGACTTAATGCACATTGTTGTTATTGTAGTACAGCGTTGTACACAGGTTATATAAGGCTTTGCATTCATTGTATGCCAACCTGCATCAAACCCGGTGTACGCTATAACCACTGATCTTCTCTCTGCAGGCATTATACGTCGAGTGCAGTGCAGTACAATGTAGTGCAGTGCAGTACAGTTCAAGATTAGTATTCCGGATGTGTTTGCAAAATAGGGAATGTTCCAGATGCCTAGTAGTGACTGTGATGGGGTGGTTATTAAGCCCTGTAAAATGTGCGCGTTGTGCGAGTGATGTGTGATGTGTGCGTGCACAAATATAACACCGATGAAATAGAACGGTTACCAGACATAATGCTGGGTGTTATCATCGTTGTGACAGGGTCTCGGAACTAAGGAGTCCGTGCTCATCGAGATACTGTGCACCAGGACGAATCGGGAGATCGAAGCACTGAAGAAGGCCTACGAATCCAGTGAGTGCACCCACAGAGAGTTCTCGCCTATTTAAATCTTCAAGCTGTAGCTTTGTTCAGCTCATTTATATATTATATTCAGGGTTCTCCTCAGGCATTACAGAAGGCATGTCAGGCAATGAGGCAACATACCCTATTGCCAATTGAAGTCACTTAAGTGTGTCGTAAGCGGTCCCAATACACATGTGAACGCGATCAGTTCGGAGACGTATACATCAAGATGTGAAAACAGTATGACTGTGTTGCGTTTGTCAAAAGTAAACACAGCCGAAAATTAAGGCATGTCGAAAGATTTTTGGGGATTCGTTAGTAATTATTTACTACATGTATGCTTGCAATTACAGCCTTCGAAAGAAACCTAGAAGATGACATTGTGTCTGAGAGTTCCCAACATTTCCAAAGACTGCTGGTGTCCCTTGTACAAGGCAACCGAGATGAAAACACGAAAGTAGATATGGCAAAGGCTAGGGAAGATGCACAGGTATTTGTATATATGACATAAATGGATGTATATTATAGTATGTTTATACCTGAGACATGAGGATTTTCAGGTCAAGAAAAAGGCTAATTCCTACAACCTTTGTCGTTTAAAATCCACTCTCTCTCTCTCTCTTGTGTTAGGCAATGCTAAAATGCTCTAAACGCCCGTGTGCAACTTCTGTCCCCCCCTAAACTAGTTTTTATAATGAACTCATTTAACAGACGTTTGGCTTAGGAAACGAACCTCAAGACCATATGTTGTCTGTTATACGTGGTATGATAGTGTTAGGAGTGATTAAAAAACATTTGTTTTTATTTTCCCCTGTTACTATACTGAATAATCACGAAATTCTCTATCTATAATATCAGGCGTATATAATATAGATCTATACATCTATATTATAATCAATATTATACACCTGATAATATGTGATAACCGTAACTCAAACAGTAGAACACACGCTATATAAGACATTGCATTCATTGTATGCAAACCTGCATCAAACAGTAGAACACAGGTTATATAAGGCTTTGCATTCATTGTATGCCAACCTGCATCAAACCCGGTGTACGCTATAACCACTGATCTCTCTCTGCAGGCATTATACGTCGCAGGGGAGAAAATCCTGGGCACGGATGAAGCGCGCTTCAATCAGATCTGGTGTCGCGAAGTCCGCGCGCACCTGCGGGCCGTGTTTGTCGAGTACGGCAAGCTGTCCAGGAAGGACATGATGAAGGTCATCAGGAGCGAGACATCTGGTGATTTGCAGACCGCTGGCTTACCATAGGTGACGTAGATGGATATAGTCGTAAATAAATATAATATAATGGATATAAGTATATACAATAGATATAGTCGTAGTGATACACTTTTTGCAATAGCAGGAGCAGCGCTGAAATTGCTATAAGTGAATAAAAGCAAAAACTGAAGGCTATGTATGAATTGATTCCCATAAATTTACGCGTAACCGCTGCGTTAGCAGATGAATCGGAACAACATAAAACCCATATTAATAAGCAGGCAGTTTGGCATTGATATTGGAAAATGAAGCGTTTTTGTCCTTGCCTTATGTTCTGAGCCTAGGGTGGACGTGCATAAATACTCGTGCATCTCTGTCAGATGCTCACTAAACCTTGATGCAGTAATATAATAATGGCAAAAAAAGATAGCTTTTTTTGGTATCACGACATATGCGTGAGGTCAATGTGAATCGAAAGGCTTGACGATATGCTGCTAGCATCTCTGATGGGTTACACGCACCATTACGCTGAGAGAGGTCTATTGTCCCCCAGGGTACGCCGGAACGTACCCTGGGTATCATCTGATATGCCAGACCGTACCTCGACGCCTATCTTCACTAACGAGTCTAGGAGTCGCTACGCCGTACTCCCTAATGCCTTCCTAACCCTAAGAGTACCATATCAGATAGTTACTCAGGGTACGTTTCCGGTATACATTCACACATATATACACCGGTATACCATTCCGCTCACATGCATTCCTCATTGTATTGTAACATTTATTGCAGTGAAGTGTATCCGGAACAAGCCTGGCTCCTTGCAGAGTGTCTCTACAATTCCATGAAGGTAAAGACAATTGCGAATCAAACGGCTGCAGTTCACACTGCTCTATGTACATAGCGGGGATACATACAGTTGACAATACACTGGTCAACAGTCTTATCAAGATTTCACAGGTTAAAGGTAGCTAAGGGAAACACATAAAAGTAACCTTCTTGTGACAACACAAATTAAGTGACCGTTAATATCTGTGGTTTTATTGTTTAGACACTCACGAAAGACACCAAATATGGCCGGTAAAAGAACAGTTAAGTGCGCCGTTCTATTATAGGTAGCAGCTGTATGCAGGTGTGACTGGCGTCGCGTACTGTACGTATGATTAGTGTAAATAATTGACGACACGTCTCCATGACGACAGGGTCTGGGTACGGACGACAACCTGCTCATCAGAATCATTGTCTCTCGCTGTGAGGTCGACATGGTGCAGGTGAAGGTCGAATTCAACCAAGAAGTAATGGCAAGGGGGTGGCCTCGGCAGTGGATCGCGGTGAGTGTACGCGAAAAATATACTGAATAAACTTAAACTGCTGAAATCAGAATAAAATACAAACTCGGACGTAATCATCGTCTTATCAAAATCCCCATCAGTCATGGTGAGTACTTACAGAAATATATTGGCTTATTTAACATCTACAACTATCTACAAGTGTCAAATCTGGAAACTGTTTACAGTAGTTACCTACCAACCTTAGGAGGTGATGTTCCTATGAAATGTGGTTCGAGGATTTAGGGGCGGGAACAATTCTATGCTTGATTATTTGTTCCATGCATGTAGTAAACAAAACATGGATCGACAGAGATTTCAGGATCGTAATAATGACTTAATGCACATTGTTGTTATTGTAGTACAGCGTTGTATTGTTTCATTGTGGAGTGTTGACTTGATATATAAATAATCTAGCAGAGATTTGAGGATCGTAATATTTTTAATTGTGTACAGCATTGTATTGTTTCATTGTGGAGTGTTGACTTGATATAAAATAATCTACCAGAGATTTGAGGATCGTAATAATTGTTATTGTAGTACAGCATTGTATTGTTTCATTGTGGAGTGTTGACTTGATACAACAGTAATGATGATTGGTCGTTTACAGGATGACACACATCGGGAATATCAACACTTCTGGCTCATGTTGATTGGTGAGAAATAGAGACTACCTGCCATGCACTCGTCACAGCACTTGTTAGATATTTATTTTAAATTTATGATTTTCAGTATTATTGTCATCAAAGAGCAGCTGTAAGTTTAGTTTTCATCTACGAAGGTTTGTTTCTGTAATTTATTACTTTCGCATCAGCATGCCAGTGTTTAATAATTTATATACAATATTACAAGATGCACAATTTCCAGTATTATATATACAAATTAGAGAAAATTAGGCTGGACACCAATGGATTTAAATGACCATACTGTTGGGAGCTTGGGAATATATGATGCATGCATCTATATTTTGTTAATGTTTATAATATATGTTATTCATTATATAGATATGTATATATATATTTATATCTACGTATACATATAATTGTAAACACTAAATGAGAACAAAATTAATTGCGAGCAGTTGTTATGAGTTGATGGTACATATTAATTTATTAAGTATTTATTTATAGTTTGTATTGCAACAGGGTGCTTAGCAAAGCATTTTTTTGTTATTTTATACGATTGTTTTAAATTATTGGACGCATTTGTAATGCCGACGAAGTCTGGCTTTAGGCGATTTTCGTCGGAAGTTTCATATTTGACCTGTTTACGCTTTAATTTATTGATTTATCTC
>NW_014577262.1:336090-339740 GCF_000485595.1 Priapulus caudatus | reverse complement strand
GTTAGTCAGTGGCTTGACCTACGGTACCTCGTGTATTCGTTAGTCATTGGCTTGACGAACGGTACCTCGTGTATTCGTTAGTCATTGGCTTGACCTACGGTACCTCGTGTATTCGTTAGTCATTGGCTTGACGAACGGTACCTCGTGTATTCGTTAGTCATTGGCTTGACCTACGGTACCTCGTGTATTCGTTAGTCATTGGCTTGACGAACGGTCTTCACATGTGACACAGAGCTTTCAGTTAGGACGTACATATTCAGTGTCAATGTCAAGGGCAAACGTAAAAATGCAGTAGATGAAAGGGCACATTACCGATATTTCCATGGACGCACCGAGTGTAACATTTTTGCTGTTTTCAGTGCGGCCCTGTTGTTTTAGCGACGTTATGTAAAGATCTGTGGAATGTAATTTGAATTAGGGAATATCAGCTATGTAGTCAAACTGAATGTTAATGGTCTAGTGTCCATAAGGTATTTTGTGCGAATGCATGCGTTACTTAAATGTAATGGGACTATGTTGCAAAGCGTGAATGAATTACGTTGGTGTGTTTAAGTCTAAGTAAATGTTTATTAAAAGTCAATTAGAATACGGGAACCAGTGTGCAATTAATCGACGCATAGTCAATGCAGTCTCGGGTGATTACCTATGCTTATGAAGTTAGCTGTAGGCGTGAGTGACTCGATTTTAACTTCATGTCATGTTGTTATGATCAGTTATGATGGAAAACGAATTGCGAAACAATATTTTAACTGTGTCTATGTGATTTATACAGATTTTTATCCGCCCTTACGTCCCTATAGAAATATTATAGAGAGAAGAAAAAAAAGAGATCTCCTTCATATCCCCAGCATATCAATTTCTATACCGCATGTGGGAGTGGGCTTGCATGGTATTTCTATACACGTTTTTAGGGAATTTCTACAAGACTAGAGAGTTTATAGGTTTTCAAATGAAATAGTGTAGGGGTTTATGTCATTCTGTACTTTTTGAATGTTATTTATTGGACCCATTGTTTTTCTTGTTCTTCATAAAGCCATATCGTATGGAAAACAGATGTTTCTATCTATGTTAAAAATCATGCCAACACACACACACAAAGTAGAATTTTGAGTTTTAGCTGTATTTGCGGTGGGCAGGGGGGTCATCACTAAAAGACATTTGTTATGTCTATAACAATATATCTTATGTCTCTAACAACGAGAAAATCAGCGGGCCAATAAGTGTACCAAACTAAACGTACAGACCTCGCAATTCTTACATAAGCCCCCCTGTATTGAATATTGTGTGATGTGATGTTTATGCGTGCGGTTTTAGATATGTGCAGTGCTTTTTACATGCAGCGCGTTGGCACAGCTGCCAAGTGAAGCTTTGTGAAGATAAATATATGAACATAAAATTATGTCTGTCTTACAATTCTTGTGAGTTGTGTTCTTTGTCGTTATATAGGCTTGACGTTTCCACAGTAACAGGGATGCATAAATATACATCGATGCTTAGGTTCCACTTTGTGTTATTTGTAGCTGAGTGCTATTATTTGATTTCTTATTATGTATTATATATCCATATATATATATAATATATATATATATATATATATAATATATAGGCCCCCTACATGAATATATTAATACGTTCTTGTGGTCAAACTGAAGTTCTGAAAGTGGATTATGAAGGGCGGGAGGGAAGATAGCTGGGGTCGGTAGAAGAAGAAGGAGGCTGAGCGAGGGACAGGGGAGGCAAGGGGAATGACGCGAAGGCATAAAGTAGGTGTTTTGTACCCTACATGCTAGGGCGCTCTCCTAATTATAAACACATGTCAACTGATAAAAGTTTATCAGGGAAATCTATGCTGAGATAAGCTTTAGCTATATTAAATGCATATTCATCACAAAATAGAACTCCTCTGCTGGTGAGATACTACACATGCGCTAACACACTAACGTAGCCAGATTGTGTACGGGCTTGTATACGCAGCCAACACCATACATGTAAGGTATTCTTCCTATTTCTGAAATGAAGTCTACAGATGGAATGTTATTATATAAATCAATGCTAGGATAACTCCTCTTCATTTTAAATGCATAATCTTTGCAAAATACGATTTCTTTCGGAAGATATTGCGCATGCGCGCGCACCGTGTTAAACGTGCAGTGCCGTCTGAAGAAAACTTTATAATATGGCTTGCTGAGGGGGAGAAGGGATGGGAGACTGATGAAATGCGACAGGAATAATAGCTGGGGCGGTAGAAGAAGAAGGACGCTGAGCGAGGGACAGAGGAGGCAAGGGGAATGACGCGAGGGCATAAAGTAGGTGTTTTGTACCCTACATGCTAGGGCGCTCTCCTAATTATAAACACATGTCAACTAATAAAAGTTTATTAGGGAAATCTTTGCTGAGATAACCCCTAACCATATTAAATGCATATTCATCACAAAATATAACTCCTCTGGTGAGATATTGCGCATGCGCTAACACACTATAACGTAGCCAGATTATGTGCTGGCTTGTATACGCGGCCAACACCTTACATATGTAAGGTATTCCTCCTATTTCTGAAATAATGTCTATAGATAGAATGTTATCATATAAATCAATGCTAGGATAACTCCTCTTCATTTTAAATGCATAATCTTTGCAAAATACGATTTCTCTCGGAAGATATTGCGCATGCGCGCGCCCGTGTTAAACGTACAGTGCCGTCTGAAAAAAAACTTTATAATAATTATAGCTTGCTGAAGGGGCTGAACGCCAACAGCACTATATTATGCTCGTGCTGGAGTTCCTCCAGACGACCCCTCAGCAGGGCCACGCGAGGAATAGCCATCCTCTTTCAGCGCCGACAGGCAGTTTTTAATTCCAAGCGTTCATTCGCCCGAGTTATATACCCCTCAAAAAACGAAAATATGTTGCAAGACTAACGCAAGACTAACGCACGACAGACTTGCAATGTTGTGCGAGCCTCTTACGAAATATAATATTCGTGAGACAATCTTGCAATTGTCCTGCGACAGCCGTGAGACAGTTGTAGGACAGTCGTGCGATAGTCGTAAGATTGTTTGACTAAAAAAATTTCTTCTGGTACCCATGACAAGATATTTATCGCACGACAGTCGCAAGACTGTCGCAAGACTGTTGTAGGACAGACTCACGACAACCAGAAGACATATAGATACCACAAAAAATCGTGCAACAAAAAAGGTGCATGTTCAATTTTGCCTCACGACGGCAAGTCGATGCCACGTACGATGCTCAAAATTTCGTGGGACTGTCTTGCGACGACCCCCGATGACCCACGACTTGCCCAAATTTTCTGTCGTGTCGTTGCACAAATGCGTCGTGGGCTCGTTGTGACCAGGGCTTTGCTTGACCGGATGCTGATGTAGGGTGCGTCCTTTGGGTCACACCTCCAGGTCTATGATGACGTCACGCAATATGGCTACCACTAATACGTGCAATGCAAAGGTTATTGCACATCGCATAGCGTAACATTATACGCCAAGCATACGCCTAACATTATAGCCTACCATATATATCAGGAGTAGATAAAGGGCTATCTTTGACAAGCCAACGAAAGCTTTTAACGTAGCCAGATTAAGGCTCTCTCTCTCTCTCTCTCTCTCTCTCTCTCTCTCTCTATCTCTATCTTTCTC
>NW_014577262.1:330808-335141 GCF_000485595.1 Priapulus caudatus | reverse complement strand
CACCTCCAGGTCTATGATGACGTCACGCAATATGGCTACCACTAATACGTGCAATGCAAAGGTTATTGCACATCGCATAGCGCAACATTATACGCCTAGCATACGCCTAACATTATAAACTACCATATACATGTATACAGTTATTTTGATGCGATGACAGATGAAATGTATACAGCATGACGCGAATATAGATTGAAGCGAAAACATAGTCATACTTTAGGGCACGTTGTATAATTGTAGGAGCACTATTGAGGTATTTTTTTTTTTTTTTTTTTTAAAGAGTCGGATGGAGCACATCTCGCAAGGCGACTGTACACATATTGACTCAGTAGCACAATAATGATTAACAAGGCTTTAGACAGTTATAGAGAGCATTAGCCGAATCAGACCATAAATATATGTAACCAAAAAAAATCAAAGTTAATGCTTTCATCTGAGGAGTTATTCGATGATGCGATTACAGAGATAAATGGTACTATAACATGACCGCGAATATAATTGCAGGAAAACATACATATATTAGCAAGCTGTAATTACTGGAGGCACATGTGAGGTCAAATGGAGGGCCACAGCGATATCTCCAAAGGCGATGCTACACCTCATAGTACTAGGACCCGATACAATGATTAACATGAGTCAGAAATAAATTATATGTACGGAGCACAATGCTTCTTCTTCTGGAGGAGTGTATTTTGGATAGCGATTTACAGATGACATATATACACATGACGCGAATACTAATTGAGAAAAACATAGTTCTAGCGAAGTGTAACTTTTAGGAGCCACATGTTGAGGTCGATGCGGAGCACATCACACCCCCACACTCCTGTACTATCAGTATATGCATAAGCACTTAAGTCAGAAATAAGGATACTATATAAATACAATGCCACAATTGTAATCGCATCAAAATAACTCCTCAGAGAAAGCATTGATGTTACATAGTTTCTGACTCATGTTAATCATTATGTGTCAGTATATGCGTACATCGCCTTGGAGATGTGCTCCGTCGACCACAACATGTCGCTCCATAAATCACACTTGATAAATATGTATGTTTTCTCAATCACATTCGCGTCATGTGTATACATTTCATCTGTAATCGCATCAAAATAACTGTATATATGTATATGGTAGNTTTCTGACTCATGTTAATCATTATGTGTCAGTATATGCGTACATCGCCTTGGAGATGTGCTCCGTCGACCTCAACATGTGCTCCATAAATTACACTTGCTAATATATGTATGTTTTCTCAATTATATTCGCGTCATGTGTAGGGGAGAGTGGGGTTAGTTGGAACACGGGGTTAGTTGAAACATTTAGATTTCCAGACAAAGTAATAACTGCAGCCGTGAGGTGCTGCCATCTAAGAGAATACAACAACAACATCCATCCACCATATTTGTGTTATGATGAAGGAAGCATAGCTGACCATAGGAGAAAGGTTTGTATGATTTTTGACTCGTAGAGTAAATTTTTCACCATAAAGAAAATTTATTATATCATAATAGTGTCAATACATGAATGCCAATTGATTCTGCACACTTCAAACACTAGAACTTAGACACAATTTGAGACCAAATAAATGTGTTTCCCAATGTACAGATTTGTGTGGTCTGCATGCAACTGTAAAATGGCTGCTCGGGGTTAGTTGGAACATTGGGGGTGGGGTTATTTGGAACACTGTTCCAACTAACCCCGACATTCAAAAATCAACAAGGCAGTATATATATAGCAGTTTTTTGTTCTATTTTCAGCCATGCGCAATTATAAGCGAAAGACAAATCGTGGCCAGACCCCCGCTGATATCATGGAAAGGGCAGTAACAGAAGTCCTAATAAATCAAAGGCCTTGTCGTACTGTAGCAAGTGAGTTAGAAATACCCCATGTCACCCTGCGAAGGTATGTTCTCAAGATGCGTGGCGAGAAGGATCGTCTCAATAACAATAACAATGCCGATAATCAGGGCAATGCAAATAACCAGGACATTCTGGACAATGCTCCAAATGCTAATGTGGCCATACCACGTGTTGGATATTTCAACAATCGTGCTGTGTTCAATGCTGAGCAGGAAAACTTGCTTGTCAATTACCTCCTGAAGGCTTCTGGATTGTATTATGGATTATCCATGGATGAAACTAGAAAACTAGCTTATGAGTATGCCAATAGACTAGGTGTGGAAATGCCACCATCATGGATTGAAAACGAGAAAGCTGGTAAGGACTGGCTACAAGGATTCATGAAGAGACAACCAGAGATTTCTTTGAGAGCCCCCGAGGCAACATCCCTGAGTCGTGCCACTAGTTTTAATAAGTACAATGTTGGCAAATTCTTCGATAACCTGCAGTTGGTTATTGAAAGGGAAGGTTTCACCCCAGAAAAGATCTTCAACCTGGACGAAACTGGATGTACTACCGTCCAAAAGCCTGACAAGGTAATTGCAAAGACTGGTGTCAAACAAGTTGGTGCAATTGTTTCCGCAGAGAGAGGGCAACTGGTCACCGTGTGTTGTGCTGTTAGTGCAATAGGAAATACTGTCCCCCCAATGATAATATTTCCTCGTGTTCACTTCAAGGATCACTTCATCAATGGAGCACCACCTGGCACAGTTGGTGCAGCTCATCAATCAGGATGGATGACTGAGTTGAACTTTCTTCAGTTCATGAAACACTTTGTCGCACATGTCCGTTGTTCTCCTGAGAACAAGGTTTTATTACTTCTGGACAATCATGACTCGCATATCAGCATTGAGACACTGGATTATGCAAAAGAAAATGGCATAGTGATGCTTTCGTTTCCCCCACACTGCTCTCATAAATTGCAGCCGTTAGACAGGTCTGTGTATGGGCCCTTTAAGAGGTACTACAATACAGCTTGTGATGGATGGATTACAGAGAACAAGGGGAAGACGATGACAATTTATGATATTCCAGCTCTGGTAGGAAAGGCATTTCCTAGGGCAATGATACCCACCAACATCCAGTCTGGATTCAGGGTTAGTGGAATCTACCCCTTTGACCGTAACATTTTTGGAGATGACGAGTATTTGCCCTCAGACGTCACCGACCGACCCCTTGCAGCTGAAGCAGTTGAGACTCCTATTGTTGGTCCTATCCCCTCAACTCCTATTGCTGGTCCTAGTCCCTCATCCTGTGTAACCCCCATCACTCCAGAGGATATCAGACCTTTCAAAAAAGCTGAACCGAGAAAGAGAAAGGCTGGTAGAAAACCAGGGATAACCAGAATTCTTACAGACACGCCAGAAAAATATGATTGAGCAAGATGCTGCCAAGAGGAGAAAGAAGAGGCCTGCAAAAACCAAATCTAACATTGTTAGAGTGTTGACTCCCGTGGAGGAAGATGGCAGTGATTTTGCGGACAATGAGGAAGCCTCTGAAAGTGAGACTGAAGGCATTTACGTTAACCCGGACTTAGGCCTACCTGATAATATCAAAGAGGGAGATTTTGTGCTTGTGAGATTCTTGGGGAAAAAGACTCAGTATTACTATATTGGTCAGGTTATTCGCTTCAGTGGTAGAAGTGGTAACCAAGTTCTTGCGATGTTGTAGTCTAAAGGACCGTGAGGATGTGCGACCGACATATTCATTCCCAGACCCTGATGATATTTCTGTCCATGAGAAGAAGGATGTCGTGTTCAGGTTACCTGCACCCACACATTGTGGAGGCACAAAGCGCTGTACCGAAAAACTGGTATTTCCAGTTGACTTGTCTGCATACAATCCAAAGTGACAATGTTGCATGGCGATAACATTAGGGAGGGGGTCTTGTGTGTTTTCATTTGACTTACTTGCAATCTTCAGATCGGCTCTTAGTCTTGTATTTTATGTAGAAAATAAAGTTTTTAATGAATATGAATGAGTTCTGATGTTTTATACAACCCTAAAACCAAATAATATGATATGTTCCAACTTACCCCATGCCATGTTTCAACTAACCCCGGTGGTGGGGTTAAATGGAACACCTGTCACAGTCTTGGTTGAGATGAATTATATCGGGCATCTTCAAGGAATACTAAAATTTCTTATGCTGCATTTGTAGAGTACATTGTCATGATTGTGGTGAAATAGATATTTCTTTAAAAAGAAGTTATGCTGATGAGCAATGGTCAAATTTTGAAAAATCGTTCCAGCTAACCCCACTCTCCCCTATACATTTCATCTGTAATCGCATCAAAATAACTCCTCAGAGAAAGCATTAATTTGATGTTACATATATTTATTTCTGACTCGTGTTAATCATTATGTGTCAGTATATGTGTACATCGCCTTGGAGATGTGCTCCATCGACCTCAACATGTGCTCCATAAATT
>NW_014577262.1:293392-328131 GCF_000485595.1 Priapulus caudatus | reverse complement strand
ACGCATGTTGAGGTCGACGGAGCACATCTCCAGGCGATGTACGCATATACTGACACATAAGATTAACATGAGTCAGAAACTATGTAACATCAATGCTTTCTCTGAGGATGTTATTTTGATGCGATTACAGATGAAATGTATACACATGACGGAATATAATTGAGAAAAACATTACATATTTAGCAAGTGTATTTATGGGAGCACATGTTGAGCGTCGATGGAGACAATCTCCAGGCGATGTACACTATTGATTAACATGAGTCAGAAATAAATATATGTAACATCAATGCTTCATATAGTAGCATATAGTAGCATATAGTAGCATATAGTAACATATATATATATATATATATGGTAGGCTATAATGTTAGGCGTATGCTAGGCGTATAATGTTACGCTATGCGATGTGCAATAACCTTATTGGCATTTGCATTGCACGTATTAGTGGTAGCCATATTGCGTGACGTCATCATAGACCTGGAGGTGTGACCCAAAGGATGCAATTTTGCCCCCCTACAGGCTGGGGCGCTCTCCTAATTATAAACACAGGTCTACTGATAATAAATTATTACAGAAATCTATGTTGAGATACCCCATAACCATATTAAATGCATATTCATCACAAAACACCACTCTTCTCGTGAGATAATGCACATGCGCTAACACACTAACGTGGTCAGATTGTGTACTGACTGGTATATGCAGTAGACACCTTACATGCAAGATCTTCTTCCTCTTTCTTAAGAGAGGTATACTGATGAAATGTTACCATATGAATCTATGCTTGAATACCTCCTCTTCATATTAAATGCATAATTTACACAAAATATAATTTTTCTCGAGAGATATTGCGCATGCTCGAGCACCGTCTCAGTCGTGCAGTACGGACTGAAGAAAACTGCATAATATATCTTTCTGAGAAAAACGGGGTGGGAGATTGAGGTATTTTGACAGGAAAGATAGCTGAGTGGCGGTAGAAAAAGAATGAGGCTGAGCGTGGGACAAGGAAGGCAATGGCAAAGACGGGAGGGGACTATATAGCAATTTTGCCCCCTACAGGCTGGGGCGCTCTCCTAATTATAAACACAGGTCTACTGATAATAAATTATTACAGAAATCTATGTTGAGATACCCCATAACCATATTAAATGCATATTCATCACAAAACATCACTTTTCTCGTATGATAATGCGCATGCGCTAACACACTAACGTGGCCAGATTGTGTACTGACTGGTATATGCAGCAGACACCTTACATGCAAGATCTTCTTCCTATTTCTTAAGAGAGGTCTACTGTTAAAATCTTATCACATGAATCTATGCTTGAATACCTCGTCTTCATATAAAATGCAAAATTTTCGCATAATATAATTTTTCTCGGTAGATATTGCGCATGCGCGAGCACCGTCTCTGGTGGACAGTATACGGACTGAAGAAAACTGCATAATATATTTTGCTGAGGAAAAGAGGGGTGGGTGATTGAGGAATTTTGGCAGGGAAGATAGCTGAGTAGTGGTAAACAAAGAATGAGGCTGAGCAGGGAACAAGGAAGGAAAGGACAAAGACGGGTGGGGGGATGTAGCAATTTTGCCCCCCTACAGGCTGGAGGGCTCTCCTAATTATAAACACAGGTTTACTGATAATAAATTATTACAGAAATCTATGTTGAGATACCCCATAACCATATTAAATGCATATTCATCACAAAACACCACTCTTCTCGTGAGATAATGCACATGCGCTAACACACTAACGTGGTCAGATTGTGTACTGAGGAAGAAGATCTTGCATGTAAGGTGTCTACTGCATATACCAGTCAGTACACAATCTGACCACGTTAGTAGAGGTATACTGATGAAATGTTACCATATGAATCTATGCTTGAATACCTCCTCTTCATATTAAATGCATAATTTACACAAAACATGATTTTTCTCGAGAGATATTGCGCATGCTCGAGCACCGTCTCAGTCGTGCAGTACGGACTGAAGAAAACTGCATAATATATCTTGCTGAGGAAAAGAGGGGTGGGTGATTGAGGAATTTTGGCAGGGAAGATAGCTGAGTAGTGGTAAACAAAGAATGAGGCTGAGCAGGGAACAAGGAAGGAAAGGACAAAGACGGGAGGGGTCCCCCCGGCTGGGCTCGGCCGCCGCTTAGTGTAATCGCCTCGTAACAGAGCTAGGCTTTCATGTAGATGTCGGGATTTGTTACGTGGACTCGTACATGTAAACATGTCGTGTTGAGATGTTATTTTAGAGCTGGACGACAAGTGGAGGGCGCGGTATTGTGAGAGGGAGCAGCGATGGCGGTGCGAGCGTCGAGAGACGATCATGAAAGATCAAAGATCAATCTTGAGATTCATCAGAGACTTCTACGCCACAGAGAAAAACCGACTACTTGAGACACCACCACACGCGCGCGCGCGCACGCATGCGTTCACGCACGCACAAACACATATACACAGACACTCACATACACGTGCGTATCCCCCGTGCGCATGCGCATGAATAGACGCACGCGTGCAGACGTGATAAGGGCTGGCATACTCTCGTACATTCACACAGCTCGTCATTAAGCAGCATATAGCGACGGTATAATATCTGAGAGAACGGGGATCACTGAACCTGAATGCGTGCATGACCGCCAAATAAGTATTCGCGCAAAGAACTTGCATCGGTGACACTCTGTTTATAGAATATTGTCAATCAACTCAACTTTTCGGCGCCACCGAGACTGTTTCCAGCATATATATATATATATAATATGCAGATCGCCGTCGGCCGTATGAAAAAGATGGCGCTATGCAATTCGCAAATACGCAGGCGGTCGTCGAATTTTACCATGTTTTCCTATTGTCGGATAGCCTGAAAATGGTTGAATGCATAATTTCGCCTCATGCTCTATATTTCTTTGTGAACTGAAAAATTATTCGAAATGTGTATAGCCAAAACGCACAAACGGAGTTTACTGGATGCCCTAGAGTAGCAGACCGAAGCAGTATTTCGCTGAATTTCCGCAATTTTCCTAGAGAGCACGTTGGGTGTACTATGTGCATCCAATAGAAAATTATGCTAGCCTCTCAGCCCGTCGCAGAGACGACGTCGAAAAGAAGTACGGGCGGTAGAATCGTCGTCTGGAGACTATGTCCAGCATATAATATGCATGGTGCAAAACTATTACTTCATCCCCGCCCGCCTTTCCCCTTGTCTCCCTTGTCGAACGATCAGCCTCCTTCTTCTTCCACCGCCCCTCGGCTGTCTTTCCTGCTACCTTCCCTTGGTCTCACATCCCTCTCTCCCGCAGCAAGCTATATTACGTACTTTAATTTAGGCCGTACTGCACCTCTTAAACGATGCTCGCGCATGCGCAATATCTCCTAAGAAGAAGAATATTTTGCCAAAAATTATAAATTTACAATAAAGAGGGGTTATCCCAGCATAGATTTCCATGAGAATATTCCATCAGTAGACTTCACTTATAAAATAGGAAGCAGACCTTGCATGTAAGGTCCTGGATGCATATACCAGTCAGTAAATAAGCTGGCTACGTTACTGTTTGGGCGCATGCGCAATATCTCACCGGAGATGTTATATTTTGTGCTGCAAATGCATTCAATATACTAAGGGGGTATCTCAGCATAGGCTTCTATAATAAATTCTTATCAGTAGAGCTGTGCTTATAATTAGGAAAGCGCACTAGCCAGTAGGGTGCAAAACTATTACTTCATCCCCGCCCGCCCTTCCCCTTGTCTCCCTTGTCGCACGCTCAGCCTCCTTCTTCTTCCACCGCCCCTCGGCTGTCTTCCCTGCCACCTTCCCTTGGTCTACCATCCCTCTTTCCCGCAGCAAGCTATATTACGTACTTTAATTTAGGCCGTACTACACCTCTGAAACGATGCTCGCGCATGCGCAATATCACCGAAGAAGAAGAAGAATATTTTGCCAAAATTATAAATTTAAAATGAAGAGGAATTATCCCACCATAGATTTCCATAATAATATTCCATCAGTAGACTTCACTTATGAAATAGGAAGCAGGGCTTGCATGTAATGTCTCGGCTGCATATGCCAGTCAGTACATAAGCTGGCTGCGTTACTGTTTGGGCGCATGCGCAATATATCACCGGAAGAGTTATATTTTGTGCTGCAAATGCATTTAATATGGTAAGGGGGTATCTCAGCATAGGATTCTATAAAAAATTCTTATCAGTAGACCTGTGCTTATAATTAGGAGAGCGCCCGCGATGCTGCGGGCAAAGTGAAGCATGTAGATATAACCACGGTGCGAATAAGGACACATTTCCTGCTATTCGCACCGCGGCGGTGCGAATAAGGACACATTTCCTGCTATTCGCACCGCGGCGGTGCGAACAAGGACACGTTTGCTTGCTATTCGCACCGCGGCACACACACACACACACACACACACACACACACACACACACGCACACATTTACATACAAAAACCACACCACACACCACACACACACACAACACACACACACACATACACACATACACACACACACCCACATAAAATCAATCGTGGCGGGATGCTGCTAGCGAAGTGAAGCATGTAGATAAGAGTTTAACATGCACACGTGCTGTCAGCCTGCCCGGCTCCACTTTGAACGTATAAGAACGGCCGAAGAATATTATCTTGGCAGTCAACGGCGACCGACTTCGCAGCGCCATTTGCCCATACATTAGCATAGCTGGGAATTGTAGCGCGATGCTGCGAGCAAAGTGAAGCATGTAGATATAACCGCGGTGCGAATAAGGACACATTTGCTGCTATTCGCACCGCGGCGGTGCGAACAAGGACACGTTTGCTTGCTATTCGCACCGCGGCACACACACACACCCACGCAACACACACACACGCATCACACACCACACACACACACGACACCACACACACACACACACACACACAAACACACACACACACACACACACACACACACACATATCACCCACACCCACATACACACAGATCGTGGCGGGTGCTGGCTAGCGAATTGAAGCATGTAGATAAATTTTACCATGCACACCGTCGCTGTCGCCTGCCCGGCTCACTTTGAAACGGTAATAAGAACGGCCGAAGAAACTTTATCTTGGCAGTCAACGCGACCGACTTTCGCAGCGCCATTTGCCCATATCATTAGCATAGCATGGGAATTGTAGCCGGATGTGCGAGCAAAGTGAAGCATGTTAGATATAACGGCGCGTGGCGTAATAAGGACATAAAGTTTCTGCTATTGCCACCGCCGGCACACACAACACACACAACACACACACCAACAGGCACACACACACACACACATTACACACACACAACACACACACACACACACAACACACACACACACACACACATACACACACACACCACCCACATACACACAATCGTGGCGGAGTGCTGCTAGCGAAAGTGAGCATGTAGATAAGATTTTACCATGCACACGTGCCTGTCGCCTGTCCGGCTCCTTGAACGTATAGAACGCCGAAGAATATTATCTTGGCACCGTCAACGGCGACCGGACTTCGTCAGCGCCATTTGCCCACTACATTAGCATAGCTGGAATTGTAGCGCGCATGCTGCCGAGCAAAGTGAAGGCCATGTAGAATATAACCGCGGTGCGAGAATAGAGGAACACTATTTCCTGCTATTCGCACCGCGGCGGTGCGAACAAATGACATGTTTTGCTTGTATTCGCAACTGCACAGGCACACACACCCACACACACACACACAGCCACACACACACAACACACACACCACATCACACACACACACCACACCCACATACACACATCGTGACGGAATTGCTGCTTAGCGAATGAAGGCATTTAGATAAGTATTTTACAATGCACACGTAGCTGTCAGCCTTGCCCGGCTCAACTTTGAACGTATACAGAACGGCCGAGAATATTATCTTGGCAGTCAACGGCGACCGACTTCTCAGGCGCCATTTGCCATACAGATTAGCATAGCTGTGAATTAGGCCGATGCTGCCGAGCAAAGCTGAGCATGTAGAATATAACGGTCGGGTGCGAATAAAGGACCAACATCCTTCTGCTATTCGCACACGTCGCGGTGCTGAACAAGGACAACGTTTGCTTGCTTATTCGCACCCGGCGACACACACACAGAACACACAACACACACACCACACACACACACCACACACACAACACACACACACACACACACACAAACCACGCACACCACTACAACACACACACCACACACAATACACACACAACACACACACACACAACACACACACACACACAGACACACACACATACACAACACCCACATACAACACATCCGTGGCGGGATGCTGCGACAAAGTGAAAGCAGTAGATTAACGCGGTGCCGAATAAGGCCACATTCTCTGCTATTCGCCACCGCGGCCGGTCGAACAAGCAGACACGTTGTGCTTGCTATCGCCACCGACGCGCACACACACACACACACACACACACACACACAGCACACAACACCACACGCACACATAACACACACACACACACACACACACACCACACCACACATACACACAATCGTGGCGGGAACTGCTGCTAGCGAAGTGAAAGCATTTAATAAGATTTTACGCATGCACAACGTGCGTCAGCTTGCCGCTCCACTTTGACACGTATAAGAACGCGAGAATATTATCATTGGCAGCTCAACGGCGACCGACTTCGCAGCGCCATTGCCCATACATTTAGCAATAGCTGGGAATTGTAGCGCGATGCGGAGCAAAGTGGAATGCATCGTAGATATAACGGCGGGCGAATAAGGACACATTTCCTGCTATTCGCCACCGCGGCGGTGCGACAAGGACACGTTTGCTTGCCTATTCGCACCGCGGCACACACACACACACACACACACACACACACACACACACCATGCACACACACACGCACACATATCATACACACACACAACACACACACACACACCACATACACACATACACACACACTCCAATTAAAATCGAAATCGTGGCGAATGCTGGCTAGCGAGAGTGAAGGCATTTGTAGATTATAACGACGGTGGCGAATAAGGACAATTTCCTGCTATTCGCACCGCGGCGGTGCGAACAATGCGACACATTTCCTGCTATTCGCACCAGCGGCACACACACACACAGACACACACACACACACACACACACAACACACACACACTACACAACACACACACACACACACCACAAACATACTACACACATCACACCCTCAACACACAATCGGGCGGGATGCTGCCTAAGCCGAAGTGAAGAGTAGATTAAGATTGTACCATGCAACACGTGCTTGTCAGGCCGGCTCGGCTCACTTTGAATCCGTTAAGAACGGCCCAAAAATATTAGTCTTGGCAGTCAACGGCGACGCGACTTCGCAGCGCCATTTGCATTACATTCGCATAGCTGTGAATTGTAGCGCATGCGCGGCAATGAAGCCATGTTAGATATAACCTGCGGTCGCGAATAGATGGACACATTTCCTGCTATTTTCGCACCGACGGCCGTCGCAAAAGGACATGCTTTGCGTTTGCTATTTGCACCACGGCACACACACACACACACAGCAAACACCACACAGCACACACTACACACACACACCACACCCACACAACACACAACATCCACACACATACACACACAACACCACATACACACAATCGTGGCGGGGATGCTGCTAGCGAGTGAGGCATGTAAGATAAGATTTTACCATGCACACGTGTTGTCAGCCTGTCCCGGTCCACTTTTGAACGTATAAGAACGGCGCGAGAATATTATCTTTGGCACTCAACGATCGATCCGCTTACCGCAGCGCGCATTCTGCCCATACATACGCATCAGCTGGGAATCTGTAGCGCGATGCTGCTGAAGCAAAGTGAAGCATGTATATAAACCGCGTGCGATATAGGACATCATTTCTGACTTTCGCACCGCGGCGGTGCGAACAGGACACGTTTGCTTGCTATCGCATCGCGGCACAGCACACACACACACACACGCCACACGCGCGACATCTACACACACACAACACGCAACACACAATACACACACACACACACACACACACACTACGCACAAACCCACTACACACAATCGTGGCGGGATCTGCTAGCGAAGCTGAAGNTAATGTTGGACCATCCAAGAGCTCCATGATCTCCTCAGCGTTTCGAACAGGGTGCCAGATTGTCGCGTCATGGGCGGGACGTGAACAGCGCAAGGGAATGAGCGGGTACAGCCACCGCCGGCCATATTGTTATTGTCTGCTATTGGGACGAGGACACATGTCACAAGATGGAAGCACCGGATATATATAGCGAAATTGGCGCGCCGGCTGACGTCACAATATGAATATTCATTATCGACCTGGGTGTGACCAAACGATGAAATTTATACGGCATCGACGCGAATATTAGAGGGAGGTAAGGGGGGGGTACTGGTTAACAGTTCACAGGAGAAAAATAAACTCGCTTTTCACATTACAGTGGAAAGTCAATTCATATCCGAACACTCAATCCTAAATATCTTTTTAACGAAATGGAAAATTTTATTTTTTTTGGAAAATTTACAGCTGCCCATGCTTTTATTGTCAATACAAATAAAACTTGGTATGAATCTAGGAACACTAGAATTCAATTGGATTTTGAGATCAGGACAATTCGTTACTAGTTACATGAATCAGAAATATATAGGAACATCAATTGCTTTCTTGAATTATTTATTTTTGAGGCAATTAATTGAGAAAACTATCCTATATTAGCAAGTGTAATTTATGAGCACATTGTTGAGTCGATGGAGCAAGATGGCGTACGCAAGCGGGGGGGAGGTGTTTTGGTGTGTAAACACCCCCCCTTGCCCTCTGTCACCAACAAACATTTAAAAAAAAAAGAGGAGAGGGAGAAAATTTCGGAGACGAGATGATAGACTCTGCTGAGAGAGAGAGAGAGAGAGAGAGAGATGAGGACGAGAGAGAGACGAGAGTGTGTGTGTCGTGTGTGTGAGAGAGAAGGAGGCTCGAGAGAAAGAGGAAAAAAGAGAGGGAGAGAGAACAGAAGGGCCTATTATCCTGGTTATTACGTTTAGTTAATTGTAAACACCCCCTCCCGAGCTGTAAGAACAAGGTAGCCTATAACCAACACCATACACACAAACACATGACGGCAAAACATATTTATGTTACATTAGACTTAGTTTGTTTAGCATCGTGAGATTTCAGAAATTTCACCATTTTTACTGTGCATCGTTTACTCTAGCATATCAAACGCCAGCTATTTATAATAGCTAGTGTATGCCTATTGCAGTTTGTCGACTGGTCTGTGTGTACGTAGTATGGATAAGCTTACTTTGATCACTAAACAAACACACACAGCGACAAAACACGCACACCTCTCTCTCTCTCTTCGAGCCGCACGCACACACACGCACGCACGGCATGCAACACGCACGCACGCCGCACGCACGCCACGCCACACACAAGTACAGCAGAGCACAATCACGCACAGCTCTCTCTCTCCTCTCTCTCACACACACAACACGCCGGGGGGGCAGCGCGCCACACACAACCTCTCTGTTACTCTCGATGTACACAGTATACTGACACATAATGATTAAACGAGTCAGGAGAAATAAATATATGTAACATCAAATTATGCTTCTCTGAGAAGTTATTTTGCATGCGCTTACAGATGAAATGTATACACATGTGGACGCGAATATATTGAGAAACATACATAACTATTAGCAAGTGTAATGTTATGGCAGCACATGTTGAGTCGAGGAAGACATCTCCATTGCGATGTACGCATATACTGCACATAATGGATTAAGCATGACGTCCAGAAATTTATGTATCATCAATGTTGTCTCTGAGTTATTTTGATGGTTACCAGATGAAATGTATAACACATGGACACGCGAATATAATGAGAAAACATACATTAATTAGCAAGTTAATTTATGAGAGCACATGTTTGCAGGCTCGACGGAGCACATCTCCCAAGCGCGATGTTACCATCATACTGACATAATGATTAACACGAGTCAGAATTAAATATATGTAAACATCAATGCTTTCTTGAGGAGTTATTTTGATGCGCATTACAGAGGAAAATGTATACACATGACGCGAATTAATTAAGAAAACATACATGATATTAGCAAGTGTAATTTATGGAAGCACATGTTGGAGGTCGACATGGAGACATTCTTCAAGGCATGTACGCATATACTGACACATAAATGGATTAACATGAGTCAGAAACTATGTAAACATCCAATGCTTCTCTGAGAGATTACTTTGAGTGCGATTACAGATGCACAATGCTATACACATGACGCGAATTATAATGAGAAAACATACATATTAGCAAGTGAATTATGGAAGCACCTGTTGAGGGTCGGATGGGAGCGCACATCTCCAAGGCGACTGTTCACGCTATCCTGAACACCCACATGATTCGCCAGTCAGAAACTACTATTTGTCACACCTCACCATTACTGCTTTCTCTGGGAGTTTGGTCTTGATGCGACTTCAGATGCTGTTACACCATCGACCGCGAATATCATGAGAAAACCCATACATATTAGCAAGCATGTAATTTATGGAGGGCCATTTGAGGTCGATGGAGCACATCTCCAAGGGCGCATGTACATATATACTGGACACATAATGATTAACACGAGTCAGAATAAAATAATGTAACATCAAATTCATGCTTTCTCTGAGGAGTTATTTTGATTGTGATTACAGATGAATGTATAAACTGACGCGATATAAATCTGAAAACAACATATTTAGCAAAGTGTTAATTGTATGGAGGGCACATGTTGAGGTCGACGGACACATTTCCAAGGCGATGACGCATTATACTGACCACATAATGACTAACATTGATGTGCAAAGAAAACTGATGTACATCAATGCTCTCTGAGGAAGTAATTTTTTGATGGCGATTAGCGATGAACATGTATATCCATGACGGCGGAATATAATTGAGAAAACTACATATTTAGCAAGTGTAATTTATGGAGCACATGTTTGAGGTCGGATTGAGCACATCGTCCAACGGCGATGTACACATATACTGACACATAATGATAACATGGAGTCGAAAACTATGTATACATGCAGTATGTTTCTCTGAGGAGCTATTTTGATGCGAGTTACAGATGAAATTGTATACACCAGTGACGCGAATATAATTGAGAAAACATATCATATTTAGCAATGTGCAACTTATGGCAGCCACCGATGTGACGGTCGATGGAGCAATCTCCAAGCGATGTCAGCATATACTGGAACATATGATTAACACGAATCAGAAATAAATATATGTAACATCAAATTAATGCTTCTCTGAGGAGTTATTTTTGATGGCGATTACAGATGAAATGTTATACACATGACGCGAATATATTGTGGAAAAACATACTATGATTAGGCAAGTGTAATTCATGGAGGGCAGCATGTTGAGCCGTCGGAGCGAGCACATCTCCAAGGCGATGTACGCATATACTGACAATAATGTTAACAATGAGTCAGAACTATGTAACAGTCAATGTGCTTTCTCTTGAGGAGGTTATTTTGATGCGCATTACGATGGAAATGTTATACACTGACGCGAATTATAATTGAGTGAAAAATACCGACTGCATTTAGCAAGTGTAATTTATGGAGCACATGTTGCAGGTCAATGGAGCCACATCTCCAAGGCGATGTACACAGTATACTTGACCATACATGATTAAACCACGAGTTCAGAATTAATATATGTAACATAATTAATATGCGTTCAGAGGAGTTGTTTGAATGGCGATTCACAAGATGAATGTTATACACGTGAGCTGCGAATATAATTGACAAAACATACATATAGTTCGCAGAATTATTTATGCGAGCACATGTGAGGCTCGACAGCAGCATCTCCAGGCGATGTACGGCATATACTGACAATAATGACTTAACATGAGTCAGAAACTATGCAACTCAATGCTTTCTCCTGAGGAGTTATTTCTGATGCGATGCAGATGAAATGTATAGGCTTACACATGAGCGCGAAGTATAATTGAGAAAAGCAGTACATATTTTGGCAAGTGTGAATTTATGGAGGCACATGATTGAGGTCGATGGGCACATCTCCAAGGCGATGTACGCATATACTGACACATAATGATTAACATGAGTCAAGAAACTATGTAACATCAAGCTTTCTCTGAGGAAGCTTATTTTTGACTCGATTACAGATGAAATGTATACACAGACGCGAATAAATTGAGAAAACATACATATTTAGCAAGTGTAATTTATGGAGCACATGCTTGAGGTCGACGGAGCACATCTCCAAGGCGATGTACGACTATACTGACACATTAATGATTAACATGAGTCAGAAACTATGTAACATCAATGCTTTCTCTGAGGAGTTATTTTTGATGCGATTACAGATGAAATGTGTATACCATGACGCGAATATAATTGAGAAACATACATATTTAGCAAGTGTAATTTATGGGAGCAACATGTTTAGGTCGATGAGCACATCTCCAAGGCGATGTAACATATAACTGACACATAAGATTATACACGAGTCAGAAATAATATATGTAACATGCAAATTAATGCTTTCTCTGAGGAGTTATTTTGATGCGATTACACGATGAAATGTATCAACATGACGCGAATATAATTGAGAAAACATACCTATATTAGCAAGTGTTAATTTATGGAGCACATGTTGAGGTCAATGGAGCACATCTCAAGGCGATGTAGCACTATTACTGATACATAATTGATTAACAATGAGTCAGAAATAAATTATGTAACATCAATGCTTTCTCTGAGGATTATTTTGATGCGATTACAGATCGAAATGTATACACATGACGCGAATATAATTGAGAAACATACATATTTAGCAAGTGATATTTATGGAGCACTGTTGAGGTCGATGAGCAACATCTCCAAGGCCGATGTACACATATACTGCACACTAATGATTAACACTGAGTCAGAAATAAATATATGTAACAATCAATTGCTTCAATATAGTAGCATATAGATAGCTATATGTAGCATATACATATATTATATATATATATATATTTATATTATATATATAGATATATATATTGTTAGGCCTATATCTATATATTGTTATATATAGAGTTATATATAGAGTTATATATATTATATATATATATATATATAGAGTTAGATATTAGAGTTATATAGTTATATATTTATACAACTCTATGGTACTAACCTGGCTGTATAATTATGTAGCGGATTTCGCTCGGTTTCAATCACGAGTTTACACTAACCCGCGAACAATAGATTTTCTACAGGGACCTCAAAAATACTAGCCGTATTCGTGATTATTAGTTGGCATAGTTGCCAACCCTCCGGGTTTATTCTGGAGTCTCCAGATTTTTGGCTTCATCTCCAGGTCTCCAGATTAGAGCCGAGAATCTCCAGATTAGAGCCGGTCTGCTCACTAATTTATCAGAATCCCCTTCTCAACTGAATAATGTCAGTATTTTTCTCACAGAATACGTAAGCGATCCTCTCATTGTCCAATTTCTAAAAAAAAAAATTTTAATATAAACGTTCGTCAACTCGTTCAATGTTCATTCCGTGCATGGAAATTCTCGTTTACATTATATATATTATTCCTTCTAATAAATACCCTATCGATGGATTTCCTGTAAATAAATAATATATGATTCCTATTGTTTTTAATGTTATGTTTTTTGTACTTTCTTATGAAGTCCCCCAAGTGAAAAAAGCACCAGATTTTGGAAGTCCGGGGGTTAGCAGCACTGAGTTAGGGATATCCAGAAGAAGCAGATTCATTGGCTGAACGAATAGGAAAATCGCGTTAGATCAGAAATATTCTGTCGTAGACTGGTTGAGATCCGAGAATATGCTGACCCACGGTAGGAACCAATACCATTTTGATTTCTCATCATTTTTAACCATTTTCAATCCCGCCGAATCCAATGCCGCGTAATGTCAAGTCGAAAAATATTCTAAAAGGGTCAATTTTGCGATTCAAAATGGCGCCTAAAAGCGCACTAAATCGCACCAAAATGTTATCGTATGTTATAAAAAGTCATTTTACCTGCATTATCTTGATTTATGATAGGGTAAGATACTTCCAAGCCATTCCAACCTGTTTTGATGTCGATCTGGTGTCAAATTCCAAGATGGCCGCCAACACGGCCGCCGTAGCCAACACATGTAATTACCATAACGTAGAAACCTCTGGGTCCCCTTTGATGTTCTTGGGGTAAAGATGTATTTTTGCAACATGCAAAGTTGATTGCTACATGTTTTGTAATGATGTGGGGTAAAGGTCACACAGTTTCAGCCAAGATCAAAGTCTTTAGAGTCCTATACTCTACTGAATACACTGTAATATACAGTACACTACACAGTCACATGAGCTATACTCTGTTTACACAAACTCCAGATGGAAGTTTTTGATGGCATTGGCGTGTGCAATGTAGTCTCGCCTTGAAACATTTGCACCTCATACTGTTGCAACCTGCACTTCATGACTAGCAGGCGATTACCTCACGGATGGCCTTATAGGATAGCCGGATAGCCCGGAGGCAAGATCCCTGTCAGCATTCCTTTGCCCACGTGTAAACATCAACAGGATTTCCACCATTTGTATGTATTCCCACCACATCGTGAAGTTCTTGCTCTCTGTCTTCTTCTGTGTGATGAACCCCATGATATGCCATCATGTTGCATATTTCTCCCGGCTGGCAGCGGGGGATTAGAGGAAGGAGGCACTCACCATCGGAGAGAGAGCATTCAGATCATCATACATGTCTCTATCAAATTGTTTGCAGTACTCCAATATCTGAGGAATGAGAATGCGCCAAATAGCTTGCCAGGTCAGCTTGTGAATCCTCTAAGCAAGCTTGTAAAATTTCCCGTGCAATATCTTATCTGCCTTGAGGTGCCCGATCACTCCAGCCTTTACCCATGTATCTTTCACGCCATTCTCCTTCACATGGTCACTGATCGTGCTTAGGAAACACATACGGATGTAGAGACCGCCAAGGCGAATGATCAGGCGGTCTCTATATTCAGGAACAGACCACTTGAGTTCCATTGCTCTACAGAAGAGTGCTTGATCAACAATAAAGATGACATAATTGTTGCCTAGTTGATTAGCTACATAGATCCCGTGACGAAACTTGGTGTTCAGGGTGCTGTAATCATCAGCAGGGAAATTCAGTAGAGGCATATAGCCAACCTTTGTTTTTTCAACCTCCTTGTCGCTCAGGAGAGACTGGTTCATGGCAGTCCAATTACTTTTCTTTGATGCTGCCTTCTCAGCAGAGGTTTTCTTACTCCCTGACAACAGGAAAGCCATACCAATGGCACGGGGTGCATTCTCATGAGATGTGTCAACCTTGAATGTGTCCAGCGTGACATGGGCTATACTCTGAGTAGGAGGGTCTTTAAGAATGGTAACTTGGACCTCCTCAACAGCACCTAGAATGTCAGGGACTTGCAATGAGCTTTTTGAGAAGATCATTACATCCTCATCAACATTTGGAAGTCCTGACCCTTCTTGATAAACTGCATGCTGAGTACCATGATATCCAGTGTTACCAGCTGTTGATGATTCTTTCGAAACATCAATATTATCCACACATTGAGTTACTTGCTTTCCTGAAACCAAATTTCGCGGGACTACAGAGCCGGTAACAGGGTCAAGATGTTTAAAAGTTTTCTCTGCAAGAGCGGTATCTGCGGCGAGCGTCTGATCATACGGCATGCACTGCAAATCCTGGTAAAGAAGGGTAATGAGCTCAGAGCTTCGAGTATGTTGGTGTACAGTCATGGCCATGCTATATTGCTTGGGAGGAATATTTGTCCCGTTGGACACAGCATACAAAAGATCCTGACTAACGCTAATAACGTTTCGTTGTCTACTGATAGCAACAGGATCAATATGGTCAAACCCATCAAGCAGGTCCTGTCCACCAAGCAACAGGGTCAGAAACATGTACACAGATTCTGGAACACATGCCATACAATTTTCATCATTGACCTTAGTTTTGGTGTTCTTGGGCTGCTTTATTAGATCACCTCTCAACTGTAGAGCAACGTGTACCAAGGACAGCGAGCGACGGCGACGGACAAGTCAACGGCGACCGACGTCGCAGCGGCATTTGCCCATACATTAGCATAGATGGAAATCGTAGCGCAATGCTGCGAGCGAAGTGAAGCATGTAGATCGGATTTTACCATGCACACGTGCTGTCCGCCTGCCCGGCTCCACTTTAAACGTATAAGAACGGCCGAAGAAAATGATCTTGGCAGTCAACGGCGACCAACGTTGCAGCGCCATTAGCCCATACATGACATACATTAGCATAGCTGGGAATCGTGGCGCGATGCTGCGAGCGAAGTGAAGGATGTAGATCAGATTTTACCATGCACAAGTGCTGTCAGCCTGCCCGGCTCCAGTTTGAACGTATAAGAACGGCCAAAGAAAATTATCTTGGCAGTCAAGGGCGACTGACGTCGGAGCGCCATTTGCCCATACATTAGCATAGCTGGGAATCGTGGCGCGATGCTGTCAGCCTGCCCGGCGGCGAAGGGGTATAGGTTGGATCGGTGGAAGTTTGTACTCTGCTGTGCTTGTTACGCGTGTCTCTGCTGGTGAACAGGCAATAAACATTATACTGTCCCGTAGATTGGTGCAAAGAGCACTCGCTTTGTTCCCTTGTATTTTATGTTATGGAGATATACGTATGAAGATTGATGCGCCACGGAACACGGCGGGTTTCGTTAGTGCGCACGTGCACACGCTATCTCTCTCTCTCTCTCATCTCTATCTATCTATCTATATTTTCTATCTAATAACTGCTGATGATTATGGATTTAACCACTTGGGACAATCGATAATAATTTGTACACGACAAAATATATTCTTAACTTTGCTGGTCAGCCATTTATTCCAAGAAGAGCGATCGCACAATGATGGTCACCGCGCCAGGGAGTTCTGGATAGTTGTAATTATTGACATTACGAATCGACATTGTAAATTTCTATATGGATCTACTCGCGATTTTTTGCTCGCTGCTTTATACGTTGACGACATAATTCAATTGACACCCAAGTAGTAACAAATCATGTTCAAGAACGGTACTTTATTGTTGATTATAATACAAATATTGTTGATAATACAACATGCAGCTTTAGTACTGTTTCATACGTTACATGGCTTAGATTTTAGAGACCAAAAATCATCAAATTAAACACAACAGTAAATGTTAATTTCTTATATTATTTATATTCTAATTTAGTTATAAAGTGTAGGATTCTGATGGTGTACCACAATTTTCAGGTAAAAGTTAACGTATGGACTTTTTCTCGGTACATATTTCCATTCCCGCTACGTTTCGTACCACAGCAGCGCTGACACTCGCAAGCCTAAAAAATCTCCCTACAAATCCATGTAAAACTGAATTCACAGTTAAAAATCGTTGTTAATGCTAACACAGGACCACATCTCTCAATATCTCCCTTACTTAGAAAATACCTTCTAATTCATCCACCTTTTCTTCAGATTTATTTTCTATTTAGAGTGAATCAAGCAAGTATTTTTTTATTGAAACTTTATACTAGCTTTACAACAATGACTCATCTGCATTTATCTCTATAATTAGCTTTAATTTACTTATTATATTTCTTTCTCCGACACCCAATTACATCGGATGTACATACAAACAAAATTCCTTCCCGTCAAAAACAAAAAAAAATGCTCGCGAGTATGCATCACTCTGCTATATTCTGTGATTTCTAACCAAGACACTCTTTATACATAAGAGAGGTTACACGGAGCAGAGACGCGAATCGTGGGGTTTTCCGGCTACAAGAGCCACTTTAAGCCATGTTGTAGAAGGAAAAACATACAAATACAAACGACGATTGACACAACTTTACTTATTCACTGCCCCAGAGAGCAGATGTGAAGTGCCCAAGTGCACGCTGACTCGGGTCTCACTTATATAATAGAGGGCAGTTTGGTTAACAAAAACGAATATGAAACCAAATGGAACATTCTAGATTCTACGCGACCACTTCTTGAACTATTTGATTCACCGATATGATCATCACATCATTACGACATACCATGACTACAAAGACGCATGTCAACATATATGCACACCGTAGAAACAAACTATGAAAACAAATATGATCCCTTGGTAATTACAGGTGGCATTACTACATCTACAATATCTAATGACAACACGTAATTAAAATCTGCGAACAAATAAATCCAACTTTTAACCTTTATTTTAGGAGATATATTTACATTGTCAGTGCTAGTCATAGTGATTGACTTCTAAATCTATTGGAAATATATTTCTGAATATAGATATGCATACACGAATGTGTAATGACTAAAGGTAGTCATTACCAGCTTCATCTTTCTCAAGAAGTGCAGTTAAACAACGGTGTCTAATCGACTGGCAACTTCTTGTGTGCAAACCTCTGTGTGAGGTCTCTTGGGTGATGACGTCAAACGTGACCTCTCGGGCGACGACCTCTAACATTATCTTTTGCAAGAGGACCTCATGTGTGCTCCCTCATCATTCTTGTCGCGGTCATGCTAGTGGACCAAGGCCCTAGAGACAAGTTGAGGAAACAAACAATGTAAACGATAACGAAATCTCGTAAGCCATCGTGACTGAAAACATGCAAAAATTGTGAAAGAGATGGTGAACAGAGACGGTTTGGCTCGGGGGATATTGTGATACCACAACATTTTTGAGTCAATATTGCACTTTAGTCTCTGATTATTACGAATGACTGAGAATCAAGTTAAATGATAGAGGCCCGACTGTTCATTGCACGCACGCATATTATTTGGCCTGTTGGCCTATTTTCATGCATCAAAGGTTTAAAATAATTCTCAAAGGTGATATAATATAATAAAGTGTGTTAATATTCCATTGCTCTCTCGTATTCTACGTTGACCATTCAAATTTGATCCAAATTTACAGATTTAATATCCAAATCATTTCACCATCATAAAAAATCGCAAACTGTAGCAAATTGACCTCAGACGCTGCATCGGAAATGCTCAGCCATCAACCACTCACCATGCGTGCGCACGAGAGGACGACAGAGAAATGCAAACGAATAAATGAAAAAATCGGAGCGACGAAAAGAGAGAGAGAGAAACCTACGTGCGTTAGCCTCCTGCTTCACGTACGCATCCTGCGTCACGTGCGTCAGTGCCTGGGGTACGGCGCCCGCATCTTCTGCCGCATCAGCGACGGTAGCTGCTGTTCGCCACCAGATGTCGCCGGCTGCCATGCGCCGCCCTTCTTCCCCGTCGCCATGAACGGCGCCTGCTTCGGAGGCGGCACGGTCGGCGGCACCGGTCGCCGGTGCAGCGGTGGCGCCTTCTGGAGGAACGGGAAGGGTGCCGGCCTGCTGGAGGTGTCGCAGCCCGAGCCGAGACCCGGGATGGAGCCGTCGTCGTGCTTCAGCCAGTCGAATGCGCCGGATTGCGAACCGCCGCCGCTGAAATCAGGAGAGGGAGGAAGTGTAATAGTTACGACGCCGTCGCGTATCGCCTGTCAACGCTGCGGCGACTTGCCATGACCTTTTGTCGACGAGACGTGTTGAAAGTACACGTGGCACGACACGACGCCTCGCACAAAGCAAGTGAGGAAAGACGACACGTAGTTGTTTGTTCACACGCTCGTGCGACGCACTAAATTCAGATCGCCACGGAATTAGGAATACGATACCGTCGCGTCTTAACCGTTAATTTTTAATTCACACGAATGCGTTAATAAATGCATTATAATGGCACGGAATCACGATCCACCGTGAGCGCAAACGTACGACTCACCCGCCCAGACTCACTGCTTACTCACGCAGAATGGAATGAACCCTCACGAGGTGTTTCTCAATCGTGCCATCTATAGGCGACCCGAAGGTAAGGCAGGTAAGTGGTATAACATTACAGATGCAGTCTTGAATCACCTATTATGCTGCACGCGAGTTACACATTTTAGACTGATCTCCTGCCGTACTATACACGTACGTTCATATACAGGGTGACGGGACAGAGAAGCGTGGGCATCAGCACTCAGCAGGTGAGATGAGGCATGTAAAGTGGACACATCGGGTACATTCTAGAACACAGCGCAGATTTGGGACCTTCCGTGTAGACGTGATGAGATGATAACTGGTCCATGCATCGGAGACGTCACCTAATCACTACACGGGCCTAGTCTGTGTTTGACGCGTGCTGCTGGTGTTAACTTTGCCAGTGCCTTCGTGTCTCCAGTGGGTAATATCATAATGAGAGCACTCATAAGAGGAGCTGCGATTTTGCGATCTCTTGGAAGCTCGTAGATGGTATGTATCGGTGCATCGCGGCCAAATGATGGAAAAGCAAACAGAAGTGGTCAGTGCGCTCCGGTAAAGGATGCGATCCAGTGTAAACCAGTACAGACCAGTGTAAATTGCGATTCGTTAGTCGGACTTGACGCGCGAGTCGGTTGTGGCTTGTCGCGCGTCACTTCTGTTGTACAGTGCTGCCACGTGATGCACAGCGCTCACTCAGGACAGCGATGGGGAGGGGGGAGGGGGTCACGCGTGGGTAATGTACTGGCAATAGAGCCTGGGAGACAGTAATACATCAGCTGGCTTCCAGCATGAACAGTTAGCATATGATCCTATATGATACAAGCGTTTGTGACCAGTGCACAGTGTAATGTCACTGTGTGCGGGCGCACATGTAGAGATTCTGTGTACAAATGCAGCAAAGATGATGCCAGGGTGAACTGGAACCAGGAAGAATTGGACGTGGTCCTTCAACCACTCGTACATACTCACAGTCGAAGATGTAACATGTGCAATACAACAGAATTTTGGAGGCCAGAGTGCACATGAATCGCCGTGGGAAAGTGTCCACTTACTCACAAGGGGATGCGCTCTCGTCTGTCGCTTCCAAATCTGTTTATCTAAGCATACTGGCTGTTGGAATCAGCCAGCACCACTGATTTCAAGTAAGAATTCTTAGCCAGCGAGTGTAATAGAGGGCATGGAGATGTGTAGAATGCTCAGAACATTGCATCAACATGTTTTGGGTCCAGAAGCAGTTCTGCTGTTCTTCCCTGTACCGTTACCCTAAGTACAGTGTTGTGGGATACGAAACACAAGACGAAATATCGTTGGATTGATAAAGGACTAAAGGATAGTACGAACCGATACATTTTTCGAGGAATTAACCAAACTGGAAGAGATTTGAGAAAATCCGGTGAACTGTAATGTGTTCACGGGTGCCAGCGTGAACTCACAGATTTGTGGAGATTCTGCACAGACACATGGGGAACCTGCCATGATGTACCAGTGTAGCAGCCTTAAAAGAACTGCTGTGAAGAAGGAAAGTATCCTGCGAACCTCTGTCTGTACCCAGCTTATGTCACACCAGGTCGAGATGCAATTCCGTGAGGCTTGCGGGAAAGAAGGTCAAGTGATGGTGTGTAAAGGCAAGCCATAATGATAAATGTACGTACGTGGACGTTTACAGTACAGTCGAGTAGTAAATTACGAGCATAGACTTCAGTTCTATATGGTCGAGAAGGGAATTCTACCTGTAACCTGTATTGAATCAATGAATGCTGTCTATCAAGTGGATTTCGGTAAGGATTGGCTTGTTTGTGAGTCTGTGACTTATTATACACTTATTTGTGTCACAGCGAGTCAGAGAGAATGGCAAAATCTGGCATCACATAGTATATAATGTAATCCTGCAACAGCTGCATCGAGAGAAAGGCTCGACGATGAAGGCTTCACCTCATCGGGCGACTGTGGATGTCTCGTCAACACTCTTCCAGACGATTTACACTGGTGAAGTATCATGTATGCCACACTCGCACCCTCATGTCAATCACCTATGTAACTGGTAGACGGTCGGGGCTCTGATGCATGCAATGATCATGACATCATTCTCTCACGCACGCTCCCAAGCACGCGCGATCGCACACACATGCGCGCTCACATGCACGCTCGCTCACACACGCACTCGCACATAAACACACACACGCCCGCACACACACACACACGTGCTCACACACACACTGTCACACGCGCACGCTCGCACACACACAGCCGCTCACACATGCACTCACTCACACACGCACGCTCACACGCGCACACATGCACTTGCTCTCACACATGCACTCACTCACACACGCACGCTCACACGCGCACACATGCACTTGATCTCACACATGCACTCACTCACACACGCACGTCCACTCACACGCACGCTCACACGCGCACACATGCACTTGCTCTAACACATGCACTCACTCACACACACACACGTCCACTCTCATGTGCGTAACACCTAACCTTACCTGACGTTGCGGTCTAGCGCCAAGCCGCCAGCAGACAAGAATCCTGCGCTCGCCGGCGTCAGCCCCAGCAACGGCAAGCTCGGCTTAAGCGGAGTGCTACCCAGCAGCGACGACGACGACGACGGCGATCGTGTCGCCCTCTGCTGGCCGTGCCTGCCGACGTCCGCCGCATCGCGGTGCCCGTAGTCGTGCGCTGTGGCGCCATCTCCCTGCTCCATTGAGTATCCACGAGCAGGGTAAGACTGCGTGGCCTTGCGGTTCTGCACAGCAGGGTAATGCTGGAACACCGCGGCGCTGCCCTCGTGTTGTTGTGCGCCAGTGTACGCCTGGTTACCGGCAGAGTAACTCTGCTGGTTCTGCGATTCAAGATAACTCTGGTTACCCTGCATGGCAGGGTAACTCGTGTGGTACTCTTGCGTCGCAGAGTAGCCCTGACCTCCTCCCTGTGTGCCAGGGTACGACGCCCCCTGCTTCGCGTCCGACGGCTTCCCGAATCCCTGCTTCTGCTGCTTCCGCCGGCCGTATCCCGCATGCTCCGCGTCGTGGAACGAGCCACCGCCGCCCCCCTGCAGCTGGTTGAGCACAGCCGACATAAGGGCAGCACCGGTGCCCTTTGCGTCGCGAGCCGTCACCGTCTGAATCTTGCTCGTGATCGCGTTCAGCTTCTTCTGCAGCTCGCCGAGCGCCGCCGCGTTGCCCGTCGTCATGGCGACCTGGATCTGCCCGGCGAGGTCCATCACTTCATGCGAGACGCGCGGCGTGGCGCCACCTAGTGGTTCCGGCGTGTGACGCGGCGGCGGGCGCTCCCGGCTGTCCGAGCGCCGCTGGCCGCGATCCTGCCTCGACCGCTCGCGACTGCTCTCCTTCCCGCGGGATCGATCCCTCTTCTCCCAATCCTCCGATGGTGATGACGCCGCCCGTCTATCCCAGCTGCTAGACCGCCGCTGCTCCCGTCCTGGTGGCGGCAGAAGGCCCGGCTTCGGAAGCAGTCCTCGACTCTTCGCTGGCATCTGCCGGCTTCCTCCATCCTGCGGTTTCCAGCGAGAGGAAGACTCCGGGTTTCCCTGACTCCTGTCCCTCGTGGCAGACCCGTCATGTGCGTCCCACACGCCCCACCGCGTCTTGCCCTCTCTCTTGCCGCCATCACGCCGGCCGCCACGGCGGTCGTCGGGGAAACGGTCTCCATGGTGCTGGGACTCCCTAGGGCTGTCCTCCTCCCAGCGCTGCTGCTGCTGCAATTCGTCGGGTCCGGCATCGGTGTATTCACAGCGATTGGCGTCCCAGTCGCGTTCGTGCGTCTGCACAAACCCGGATCTCCGCCGGTCCTCATATGTGTCCTCATTCCCCCTCATCCCCTCATCCTGCCTCATCCCATCATCCCACCGCGTCCCCTTGTCCCCCCTCATTCCCTCATCCCGCCTCATCCCCTCATCCCTCCTCATCCCCTCATCCCGCATCATTCCCTCATCCCGCATCATTCCCTCATCCCGCATCATTCCCTCATCCCTCCTCATCCTGTCATTCCTGTCCCAGTCGGGATCATCCCCGAACGATCCAGGAGAGACGTCCTCCGCATCGCGGTACGACCTTCCGGCATCCCGACGCCCTTGCTGCTGCTGCTGGCGGTACGGTTGCTGCCGATCGGGGTTGTTATAAGAAGCGGTTCGCTGGTCAGGGGCATCGCCGAGGAGGGGCGCGCGATGTTGCTTCTCCCTCACTCCGCTGCCCTCACAATCCCACTCACGCTGCTGCTGCTGCTGGCTGTGGTTTCCTCCGCTGCTTCTGTTGTAATCGTAGTGGTCTTCGACGTCGTTGTCGATGAAGACGTTCTGGTTGGGGTCCGGCATGAGCCCCTGGGAGGTGGTGATTAGGGAGGCGCCGGGCTGCAGTATTGGGTAGATGGGGTCGGGCAGAATCCCCGGGTTGTTGTTGGGCTGCGCACCACCGTCCCAGTTCTGGTGTTGCGGCTCCAACCAGTTGCGCGAGCCTCTTCCTCGACCTCCTCCCCTGAATCCTGTGCCTCCTCCTCTGATGGCTGCACCTCTTCCTCTGACTCCTCCTCTATCTGCGTTGGCTCCTCCTCTGAAGCCTGCAACTCCTCCTCTTACTCCTCCTCTACCCTTAGTGACTGCTCCTCCTCCTTCTTCTTCTCCTCTGAACCCTGTGAATGCTCCTCTCTGTACCCCTCCTCTTCCTCCTCCCCACTGGGGCGGTTCGTTCCTGTTCTGCTGCATTTTTTGACGTTTGATATTTTCATCTGCAAAAAGGGAAACCAGGTGGATGATGAACAAAACGACTGCACGATACTTGGGAAATACCGGAGCCTCCGTTAGTAATGCAGTTCCCCCCCCCACATTCTATGACTACCACGGGCCATCACCAACATTGAGTGTTGAGTGTATGCATAGCGGGGATATCTGCGCTCACAAACTCACAAACATCTGTGCTGCTCCACTTTGTCGATGGACGTTGCGGTGTTTGACAGATCAATGCAATGAGGCGCACATTCGCTGAGACGTTTTCAGCAATGATGGCCCTACTGTGCCAAAATCATCCATCTACCCCACGACAGAAAATATTCAGTGTGATCAGGTCGCGGTTTTTCGCCTTGCGAGGCGGACAGATACCGGGCAGCGTTCTGAATCCTTCTGAAAATGGCAATCGAAGTCGCGCAAACGAACTAGAAATGAAGACGGTCAGAGATGTGCCACAGCAGAATGCGGAGTCGCACGCATGCAGACACATCCCAGCGCAGAAGGGATGATGCGATGTTTTATCCCTGTGTGGGTTTCGTTACACGGCATCACCTTGTACGCTCACACATCGACTCCAGCTTGAACCGTAAGATACTTTCTAGCAGCAGTGCTATTGGCGTAGAGCTGTTTCCGGCATCAACAGTAATGCGTTCCTCCGCGTGTGCTCAAGTTTTCACCTGCTATCACCGACCATTAGGCTACTAACCATGCGGTTCCTTCAGTAGTAACTGTTCTTATGTAAATGTGTGTAAACCAGATTTAGGCAGTTCGGCCTGTCGCTCTACGCAGAGCATGATTATGAACCATCAACGATGAACTTCAGTGAAATCGGCTCTGTGCAGTCTCCTAAACCTAGTATCTTAAACCTTACCAAAAGTAGCTGATAGACATGTGCTCTGCTTCAGTCTCCAAGTGTTATTGATATCTCCTTTTTCTTTGCGGATTTCATGTTGGGGATGTCACAGTGAAGATATCTGTTTGCGATTGAATTGCACACTTGTATGGAGGTGTCCCTCGCTCTTCGCATTGTTCTTTGATCTATCTGACCTCAGAACTATATCTGGATCCAGGGATCATTTGATCTGAATTATCTCGTATTCATGTTGAGTGTTCCCTTGAATGTTCAATGACATCATCATCTGATGAGGCCTGAGAAATTGTCACCAGCTCTAGCAGCTTGACAAAAACTAAGTAAGATGTGCAGCAACTGAAGGAAAAAGTTTCGGTGCCATATATTAGCCAAGAAATGACGTTTTCATTTGGTCAGGGGCATGCGTGTATCTTTAGTAAGTGGCACGTGACATAACAATTAAAAACAGTTATTTAGATCGAATCGGGCCCTGGCATTAATACATCAATACCAATAGCCCAGGATCATGTGTAGTATAGTGATTAATTGTACTGGTGAATGGAGTTGCAATCTACGTTAGCATTTAACTGATATACAATGTCAAGATTTCCACTCGAATGACGTTGAAAATCTTGGGTAAAACAACGCTCTCCATGGGCAGCGGGTGACCACAAGCACCGTCAGAGGTGGGCACATATAAATGAGCAACAAATTAACGAGGGACGGCAACGTTTCTACAGCGATAACGAAATCCTCGGCAACCGATCACTAACACAGCTAGGGTGCAATCGTCGACTTATGTGTCATGCACGTAACACTTCCATGTACATTCCTCATAAACAATTCAATTATTAGGACAACAAGACATTATGCGATTCACTTCCGGTAAGAATGTGATTAGACGAATCTGGAGAAAGGTTCGTCATTCAATGTCAATGATCAGATAATTACACAGCGGGCTCCTCAACCACGTGGTGCTACACCGCAGACACAAGGACACAAACACACGGCCGTACGTACCTCCCTGGTCGACGGCTAACGAACAAACAGAGGTCAACATACCGTCCGATGGCTGGTCGCTGCTGCTCCGCTTCGACGCCTCCTGCCGCTCGAACGACGAGCCGCGGCGCGGCCGCCCTTCGCCCGCATCTTTCTTCCCCTCGAGGGGCTTCTTCCCGCGATGCTTGTTGGTGCTCTCCTCCGTTTGTGCTGCGACAGCGATAGGTCGCGTTACGGGCGAGCGAACGATTTGATGACGCGGGATGCCGAGGTCAGGGAAGGATGTGATGGTTGGTGGATCGACACGCAGTGGCACATAACGACCATAAAATTACACGCTGGGAGAAGCCGAATTTGGGACTGCTGTACATACATGATGGGCCAGGATTAGATTAGTTAAGTTAGAGTTGGGTTTAGGGTTAATGGTTAGGGGTAAGGTTAGGATTACAGGCTAGGGGGTTAGGACTATGTTGATGTTGTCTAGCGTATGTACGGTATGAGGTTTTAACATCAGCAGGAGTCATACTTTGTTAAGAATTCTCGTGTCCGACCTTCCCTATGTTACGCACACGGCGATCGTCAACGTGCTAACAGTGAAGAATCTCGACCTACCGAGTACGACCGAACGCTCAGGCGTGGGACCTCTGTAGAGCGCGTTCTTGCGATACTTCTCATAGGTGTAGAATTCGCCGCTCCGTCCCCTCTCCAGAATACTCTCCAGGGTGTCCTCAACGACCTGTTAATAACAGAGAGACCATCAGATGTCAAAGGCGCGAACAGTTAAACATCTAAACTTATCCTATTAGACCTAGAATTGGATAATATGTCGAAGGCGCAAACCGTCAATCACCTAAACTTATCTTATTATATCTAGAGTTGAATGAGATGTCGAAGGGTCTAGAAGAAGCGGATTATTTGCCGACCTTGAGTTTGAGCTTCTGCCGCCCGTACTTCTCCTCTATCTGCTTGGCCAGGTCCCTCGCTGCGCCGGACGTGAACATGGCTTCCTTCAGCTTCAAAAAATACTCAGGATAGAAGAACTCCTGAAACAGATTGACTCAAATCAGTACAACGAATGCTATACGCCGGGGGCGCTAGATGAAAAATCATGACACGTAGCAGCGCGTGACTTCGCTGCTGTGTTCCAGACTTAATTGTGTGTGTGAGAAGTCGAGGGCTGGGCCAGCTCTACGTGTTACAAATCCACTATGGCACTATCCCCACGTAGATTGGCTCGTTACCAACTGGCTTATTGTTCGACGCTGTGAAGCTTTAAAGTTAGCGATGATCTACTGCTATGTTCAAGATGTCAACAACCGGCGGTAATCGCCACATTAGTGGCGGGACCTAACGACGAGATGACCCTTTTCTTACATCATGCACAACCTAATGTTGAGGCGCAACGACAGCATGTCATTACACTTAAATCTCACACACGAGTTCACGGGGAACGGACAGAGACACGGGAAGGGAAATGGAGTTGCGCCGACACTCACGATGATGTTTGTCCTGTGGTGCGTCGTGCAGACGTGATTGGGCAGATCTGTTGGACGGAAGCCTGACTTGCAGGCCAGGCACTCCATATGCGGTGGCCACTCGAGTACCGGCTTCGTCACAAAGACAATGTGCTCCAGACCTGCGAGCAACAATTCAACGATAAAATCGGAGATAAATTAACAAATCTGTTCGAGCGCAATAACCCGCAGTCCGCTTGGATATTTCTGCTAGTTTGTTCAAGCTAGACCAGTTTATGTTTTTTTATGAATGCTCACCAAAGTGTCGTCATTGCAGCACTGTGCCATTAAGCACCATTTTTAGATCACTGCCACAACCATGCTGTTTAGCCAAAGCTACATATCAATCAATCAAAATGGATAGGGCAATGATTATAGGACTTAGATGAACTGATATTTTTTAGGAGAGGTTACAATTGCAGTGACCACTAACTCCCTTTGTTGCAGATAGACATGCAAAGCATAGACATGCAGAAAGACATGTCCCCTTTTACAAGGGAGAGTCAAAAGCAGCCCTTTTACATCGCAAACACATTTCTTTGTCACCAGACATTAACGTTTTACAATCGCTATGACGACGACCCTCAATTGATTACAGATCTAATGTTATAGGATGAAGATGATTCTAATGGATGTACATTTAATACATTGCTTGATTAAGATCTATAACTTTTATCATTCTAAGGAAATTAAATGCACGGCTATATGTTGGAAGCAAGTTCTATTCTTTGTTTGGTTGTATCAAGAAACTCAGTGTGATCTCAGGATATCGTGCGTGTCTAACCGATTAGGTAATCATTGGTGATCTTGTCCACAATGTCCTGGATCTCAGAGGGCTGGTGTAAAATATATGCCTGGTGAGTCTCTGAAACATAAAGCCATGGTCATGAAACTACTGATAGACAAACTAAGTGGATTTTGGACCTCACTTGTTATTCTTCTAGCCAACAGTAACCAAATGGGTGTCGCCGTGTTTTAAATTCACAGATCTGTATATATCAATTGATGATTATGTGAGGGACATGGATATTCACACGTACCAGTGTTTGCTGCAGCATTCTGAAAATGAATGTTCTTCTCAAGATGGTCTAGGAACGTTTTGCTTCCCATATAGACCTTAACACAAACCTGAAAACGACAATAGCCAAGCTTAATTTATAGATGTGGTTAACAATCACAAATCTAATGGACGCATTTCCTGCAGTGATAGAGTTACTACGATTTTTATGAAATTACTGATGTAATATAAGATTTTTCAAAATACACATATATGTAATTAGATGTGAAATCGATCAACAACCCTTGTGTGTGCAACTATTTTATATAACTTTTTTTGTTTTCAACCCTAGGGATTATTTTATACATAAGTATAAAACATCAACCTCTAAAAATTGCATCGCTACTCCGCATCAGACATTAATTTTGCTGTAATTTTAGATTTTTAACTTGGTAACAGGTTACAAGTTTATTTCCAGCACTCGCAAACAAGATTTACCTAATGATGTAATTTTTACAAGCGGGGTTACTGTTACCGAACATAGCCAATATTAATGTTCATACTTATTATCACTTACTAACACCTTTTACAACATTAAAATCTGTACCAGTGTTAACTAAGTTACTATGTCATGCAACTGATATTTGTTGAACAAGGCAGTTATGGTATACTATATTGACAAAATGCTTAAAAACGTATAATAGTTATATGGTAATAATGACCTACTGAGGTACATGATAAGCAAACTAGTTGTATCAACCTGTTTGCAAATGCGGTAAAGACGGTCTACTTAATACAGCACGTATACTGTACATGTAACTAACCCTGAATTGTGAGCTAAAAATCCTTAGGTTGACATATACGCCAGGTTGACTTATACGCAGAAATATACAGCTAGCATATTAGTAGTTGTTTTACTAAGATTTCTAGCTCTATTTTAGTTAAAGTATGTATGCACTATACCTTGCACCTGTAGAAATGACTATCACTCTCCAGAGTTGTTATGTCCTTATAAAACTGGTCCATTTGACCTTGAAAGAGTGTCCTCATCAGCATAAGTGCATGCTTAATGCTTGTTAGATGTTTGTCCATAGCCTGTTAACAGAGAACAGCAGCTGTTGTAACACTTAGGATTCCACATTAATTCATACAAGTAGTTAGTGCTGATCAACAAATGACACTGCTGCACTGATAGAGTGAGCTAGTGACGTACTGCATTGAGTGCAAGTGCTGATGAACTGTTTCATGGTAAAGGTTCTCCCTACTGCTTCAACGCATCCCCATCCATCCATCCATTAACTACAGGCCTTCTTAAATTTCTGGTGAGAACCCTGTGAGAATTTATACTTGATAGCCTGAATTATGTAATGTTATGGTCATTGTCAAAAAGAGGTCTACACTGACAGCAAAGTGTGTAATTTCACAACATGCACTCGTGCTTCCGCTAAAAAGTTGTAGACCATTCCACAGCCGCTGTTAGGTTAGCCAAGAACTGTGCCCGTGACGACAATTACCGTACGATTATCACGATCGAATTTATCATTACTATTATTACCATATATTATTACTATATATATCCTATCAACACTACTCGATTACTATGTGAGGTTACGTACCTCCTTGTTTGTAACGTACGTCCTGCAGGTGCTGCAGTGCAGTTCCATCGGATTCGTCACGGTCGTGCCCTTCGCTTCAAAGTCCTCTCTCTTTCTTTCTGCCTCGACCTTCTTCGGCTGGTAGAGTGCGGCAGTTGCCTTCTCGGCAGCTTCCTCCTGCGACTTTTTTGCCATAGTACCCTTGTACTCTGCCTTGATCTTTAAGGTTTTCTTTTTTAATGCCGCAGAATTCTTCAACTCGATGTGGGGCTTCTGCTTTGAGGTTGTTGTCACCTCCACGTGCGAGCCGTCGTGCGTAGCCTTTTCCCTCTCCTCCTGCTTTATCTTTATATCCATCTCCTTCCCCTCGTTTCCCTTCGTGGTGTTCAGAGTTGGCTTCTCCTTCGCGGACAGTTCGAACGCGGGCTTCTTGCTCGCTTCCTCGTTTGACTTTTGCTTGTTCGCTTTATGCTTCAGCTTCTCTGTGTAATGCTTGATTTTTGATGTCTCGTGCTTTGCCTTCTCTCCTGCATCCTTGGGCACCTCCTTCTGGTGCTTGACCTTCTCCATCTCCTGCTTCGTCTCCTCCACCTCCGGCTTCCCCCCACCGCCACTGCCACTCTGATTCTTCTTATTTTCTGTCGCCGCGATCACCTCTGGGTTTAGCCGCTGCAGTATGACTACGGGCCGCCGCCCCTCCTTCCTAACCCGTGTCACATCGTCCACCGCATCCTTCGCGGTCGCCGCGGCAACGTCCCCGAGCTCAACAATGGGAGACCGTGCAGTGACAGTTTGGGAGGCGAGGTCGTCGTTGTCAGCATCGTATGTGTCAAGTTCCATGAACTCCTCCTCCTCCAAGAGCATGTCGATGTCGCTTGGGATGTCGCCGTCATCATCTTCCTCGCCTGAAACGTGACAGCGGTCACCGTGACAATGGACAACTGCAGTGACAGTCGCTGCAACAACGTGCAGCAGCAGCGACAGTTGCCACGACAACATAAAGCAGCAATGACGGTCACTACACCAACACAAAGCAGCAGCAACGGAAACCGCAACACAAACCAGCAGCGACGGTCGCTGCAACAATGTACTGCAAGGCTGCAGTGACGGTTGCCTCGCATACAAATGTACTGAAGGCTGCAGTGATGGTGCGCCTGCAACAATTATCTCGCAAGGCTGGCAGTGACCGTCCTGCGACACATTAGCTGCACAGGCTGCAGTGACGGTCGCTTGCAACAATGTACTGTGAGGTGGACCGCGACGTCGCTGCAACAATGTACTGGCAAGGCCTGGGCAGTGACGGTCGCTGGCAACAATGTACTCGTAAGGTGGCAGCGACAGGTCGCTGCAACAGTTTTTTTTTTATTATGTACGTAAGGCTGGCAGTGACGGTCGGCTGCAAACAATGTACCGTAAGGGTGGCAGCGACGGTTGCCTGCAACAATGTACTCGGCAAGGCTGCACGTGACGGCTTGCCTGCAAATGTACTGTAAGCGTGCAGCGACGGTCGTGGCACACAAATGTACTGCAAGGTGCAGTGACGGTTGCTGCAACAATGTACTGCAAGGCTGCAGTGACGGTCGCTGCGACAATGTACTGCAAGGCTGCAGTGACGGTCGCTGCAACAATGTACTGTAAGGTGGCAGCGACGGTTGCTGCGATGCACTGATGTCTGCAAGGCTGCAGCGCACGGTCGCTGGCAACAATTACTGCATAGGCTTGCAGTGACGGTTCGCTGCACACACAATGTACCTGTAGGTGGGCGCAATGGTTGCTGCAACAATGACCTGTGAGCGTGGCAGCGCATGGCTCGCTGAAACAATGTACGCAAACCCGTTCTTGTCAATCGCTTGTACCATTTCGTAATCGATGCATCAGTTGACCAAGTAACGCGATGATCGTTGCAATCGGTTACAATCGGTTACTCGGGGTGTTGAATGCCTGCATGTGCGTAACGTTGTGTGCATGTACGTGTGCATATATGTGCTTGTTTAGCCAGCGTATAAAATCCCTAGTGTGTCCTAGGATTTAGCCCCTCAACAGGAAGTAACTACGGCGAATGTCGGGTGATTCCCGAACTAAAATAGTTTTACATTTATTTCAATTTTTTTTTTCTGATGAAATTGATTATGGATTTTGATAACCAAGCGCTTGGTTTGAGCCACTGTTCAACCGATCATCGAGTATAAACGATGATCGTGACATCACTAACGCAAACCAACAGCAACAGTCGCTGCAACACTGTATGAAAACCAGCAGCAATGGTCGCTGTAACAATGTACTGTAAGGTGGCAGCGACGGTCGCTGCAACAATGAACAGCAACAACTACATCATTCTGCGATCAGACGAGTGCAGGTAAGGCCAAAATAGTTTCACATTCTTTCCCAGGAACTGTCTAAAGCCTAAACAACAATAAATGTGTACAATTTCAAATTTGGAAATTAGGGGTATTATTAGTAATTGACACCATTTTGCAATTGCATATATGCACTGGAAAATAAGGTAAGTATTGGAATATACATACAACTTTGAACAAAATTAAAATTGTATACAACTTTGAACTAAATAAATACATTAACTTTTAAGTTTACACGATCCAGGGGGCCATTGTCAGAAACATTTTAGTCTTACCATCCGTCATAATCATAAATATTTCTCATCTACTGCTGACAGAAACATTGTAAAATTAAGAGAATTAAAAATCCTAGAAAATTTTCTCATAACTTTACAGCAGAACCCCCTGTAACCATTAAACAATATTACTAGAAAAACTTGCAATAATATTGGTATTATATTTATTATTAAACATTTGTAAAACCTATATTTTCATAATAAACACGTTGAATACACTATCTCGTGATCACAAAACGTGTATCTTAACATCAGACATAAAAATTATCATAGCAATAACTTCAGGCGTATGTTTGCAACGTTTCTGACAGCCGGCCCCAGTAGTATGTTTGCATAACTTGTTACACTGCCACACTCACCTTCCTCCTGTGCCAGGAAGTTAGTTTCAATATCTTCAAGGTCATCTTCGATGCTATCAATAACCTCACATTCTTTAAGGAATTCATCTATTACATTTTCTGGGATTTCCATCATCTGCTAAGCCAACTTGCTCTCCAGTGTGGTTTGCTGTTGGTGAGCCAAACTTAGTAGGGTATGATCACTCACTGCTCCTTCATCTAGTCACTGAACATTGGTATTGTTATCTGAAGCAGAACAAAATCACAGGTCTCTCTTAAATTTCTAGCAGGGGTACCACTGGCATTAGCCACAATAGTAAAAAGTGATAAATAACCAACAGTGGCGTTTTACTACACTAGCTGGCAAATAAAATTGGCAACTAATTTAACTGCTCGCAAAAATTACAAGCGAATAATAAACTACCGTCAATAAACAAGTAGCAGGTACACCGTCGTGCGGTGCGTGGGGTGCTTGTGGCAGGAACACGTGTGTGCATGAATGTGGCGTACGTGGCGTCGTGTGTGCACGTACGAACGGGCCGCGTGCGTGTGCGTCGTTGTGTGCGTGCCGTGTGCTATGTGGCACGTAGTACGTGCGTGTGTGCGTGCGGTGCGTGCGTGTGTAGCGTAGCACGTTCTCGTTGCGTGCGTGCGGTGCCGTGGCGTACGTGATGTGTGGCACGCGTACACCGTGCCGTTGCGTCGTGTGCGCGGTAGTGCAGTGTACACGCTTCGTGGCCGTGCGGGTGCCGTGCTTGTGCAGGGATACCGTGTGTTGCATGTGTGCGTTGCTGCGACGTGTGTGCGTGTTGTGTGCAGCGGTTAGCACGTGCGTGCATGCATGTGCACGTAGACGTGCGTGCGTGCGTGTTGTACGTACATCGTACAGGCGTTGCCACAATATCGTGGAGTTATGTACTATTCGCTAACGTCGGGAGATTAAGGTAACTCGAGTTAGCTTACCTGCGGTCGAAGCTGGCGAGGTTTAAGCTAAACTCGCAGTAGGCCGCCGTGTAGATACGCTAACTGCGAGTTAAGGGTCGTCGTGAGACGAGGCTTATTATTATTCTCTTGATGTTGATGTTTTGTTTTATGTTATTGAT
>NW_014577262.1:281017-290954 GCF_000485595.1 Priapulus caudatus | reverse complement strand
GACATAATATTAAAGCATAATTTAAGCCCATTGCTTATGCAAAATGTTGACGTTGCCAATTTTTAGAAATCCGTCGGCCTGTGATACAACCGCTGACACTTCATTTCATCTGGCGTCCAAAACATACGCGGCCACACCCACCAAACTCGTTTACGTCCATCGCATCCATGTTACGTCGCGGCACCCACTGACGGTAACGCCCTTTAACCTGCACAACCCACCTACCACAGTAATATACAACTATATTACTGGTAGGATATCTAGTACTGGACAAGTTGTATTTATTAACCATCATGTTAATTATTGAAACGGGCCCAAGTGCCTGTTGTTTACTGACGCCCTGACGCACTCATAAGGTCATGCATCCCCAGGGTACTGCCGGAACACTACCCTGCGTCACATATTTGATATGCATCGACGCACTAGTCTAGGGTTAGGGATTAGCGGCTGTTAGGGGTTAAGCGTTAGGGGTTAGGGGTCAGGGTAGGCGACTCCCTTAGACTCGTGGTGTTATTCTCTTAGTTGGGCGGGAGCTAGCGAGGTTTCTATCTTCTTACATGATATGTCATGTCATGTCATGTTATGGTATGGTATGTTATGGTAGGTTAGGATAAGTTACCTTACGTAACCAAACGTATAACCCAAAATTCAATAAATACTTGTAACTACGACGTTACTTATATTCATGTATATTATGTCAACATCTTTTTTTGTTACAAACTAATTTACACATTCCATTGTATTTTCCATAAAATGGAATCCGCAATGATACTTACTTCACATAGTAAACTGCTGTGCAAAGACACACTAAAGATTGTACCTTAATTCTTCTTTCATTTCAATTTCAATATTTATCTTTGTTTGACAAGTGAATAGGATGAGTATTTACAAGGACATTCCCTACATGTTGTTTTCACCTTGAATTCTATAAGACAAGACGAAAACAGGTTTTAGGGAAAAGCAAACATGACGACTGCTTAGATGAAAAAACTGTCTAAACAGTCTGTGCCTATGTACTTACTACCTGCAACTGGCAAAGAGTCATGGCACCACAGAATTGACGTGATCTCATGAAATGTTCAGCATGCCAACATAATTGTAATCACATAACATTTCACCGTTGATCGGAGCCATCGATGGGGCGAGTCTCGACGTAGGAATGCAAGAGTTCCATTCAGGAACTCAATAAAAGGTCTATGCCTGTAACACCTAAACATCAATGTCAGGTGATAGGTACCCCTATAAAATATCAGGGTCTTCTATACATATGTAGATTAATATCGCTGACGTGCTGTCACCGATCGTGTGCGCCTTACAAGAGACACGTTTGTCATTCAGAACTCGACAAATGGACGAATGTCTGATATCATCTACTACGAACAGCCTGTTAATGTACAAGAAGTGTTTGGAGCTCCATCAGTCACTGTGGCATGGGTGGCGGGAGCATGCGTGGGTCAGTCGGTGCTGTTGTTTCCAGGTTCTTTAGCAGTTGGGTGAGCCAGTGCTTTGTCGACTTGTCATCGGACAGACATTTGGCAAACGTGTTGTCTTTCAACTGGTCGGGTAGACACTGTCGCAGTGCCTCCCTCGCCCTGCAATGGTAGAGTCACAATTACACTGTGCTCTCTATGGAATGTTACCGCGTTTCTTTGTTTGTCACACATTGGATTCAAATTTGACTGCTGTCAATGTACCAATTATGTTCATGATGAATTCATATTTACCTTGTGACCAAATGTCGATAGTAAGTTAATTTCTTGGATTTAACAGAAGATAAATATGAATTAATAGTTTTCAACGAAATCCAATGAACTTATTTCATTCATTATGTTCATGATAATTAACACTATAGATGGAGATTAACTACACTTCAAATCGAGTTAATACGTTAACCTATCCGGCTGGCACGACTGACAGGTAGCGCTAGCCAACCATTGCAGTGAAAGAATGACCCAAAATTCAATGCTTAGCAACGAAGTACAACAAACTCAATAACTTGGCAGGCACACAGGAAAATCATGTTTAAACTGATTTAGCTATACCTGTCATAGCAACATCATTGCCAGTGCCATATATAAAGGAGCATGGCTATCTTGCTCAGACAGAAAGGTCAACTTTAATCATTGTGACTGCAAAATAAGTTTACGAATTTACAATTTTAAGTTTATAACCCACGTAAAGTTTTATACACCCTTTGTTTCTCACCTCGGATTATCAGAGAGCCTCAAGTAGCAGCGTACCACATGTTTGAGCAGTCTGGCTGATTGCTCTTTAGCCAGTGACAGCACCATTTTTCCCTGTTCAAAACGAGCATACACAGTTACCATTCACATTGGCACTCTTCCCCTTGTTCTTTTGTTTTATTTCATGAACGAGCACAGCTCTCTAAGATTGCTACTGAAAACTATTTTCACTCAAGAGGATTAAGAAATTAATTCACACGTTAGCAACTGCCAATATTGGCAATACATTTCAGATGACTTACGAGTATCATGGCAACATGAGAGAAACGTTCATATGTTTGACAGATGTATGACAAGCCGGTCTCATCCAATAGGATCTTCTGAAGGATAAAGGTTGCGACCTATGATGAAAAAAAATCAACGTGTCACTTATCATAGTTCATGTTGTCTCGCAAATAACCATTTTGGTGCAATATTACGAGGCAGTATATGTTTCGAAACACATTTATAAAAATTCCACACGAATTATTAATTGACCATCATGCTTGTATGGCACCATGTATAGCAACTTACAGTCTTTGACAGTTCACTTCCTGACTCCATGATTCTCAGACACAATGGAATTATCTCTGTTGTTAGTAGGAAATTAATGACATCTTGCTCGTCCGTCTGAAAAAACAACCAAACTCTTACAACATCGACTGTGTAACTGGGACTTGTTGGTTAGCTAAAGGCAGAAATGAACAGATTTCTCAAATACCATCAGCTCACTCAACTATAGTGTGTTCTATTAATTACAAAATACAGTACAAACCACTATACCATAATGCCCACTGCCACAATGTAAATTCCGATATAACATGATCATCACATGATTCTAATTTCTCCTGTTTTCCATTTACTTTTGTAAAATTTGCAGTTGTGTTGAGGTTTAGCTTTCTTCTGATGTAGTAAAATGAACATTTTTGAGAACGTATCTATTGCGTTTGTGAAACTATATCTATTATCTATACTCTATCTATTATATATTCCAGATATATATTCTATTGGGTACTTACCTTAACTAGTGCCCCAATAACACCTAGGCTGGTTAGTCGCAGATACTCAAATGGCCTAGTCTTGCTCACAGTGTGTAAAAATGGATACAGAAACAGAGGGATGTGAGCTGAAATAGAAATGTGATGCCCCGACTCACTAAATGACACCTACGATCACCGTAAACTAATGTAGTTTATCAATGAAAACTACTCACCCAATACTTCACAAATACCTATCTGTTTAACTCAACACAAATTAACTTGTTCAGATTCATAAATAACCACAACGGAGCTAATTAGCCATTCATATTCTTGTCACGCTCAATGATTTAGATTTTAGGATAACGCAGAACCCCAAAAACAAAAATCACTTTTACAATCATGAAAAAATTGTTTTTAAAAATTAGGAACAATGTCGGCTTACCTTGAAGAAAGGCTGACCTGGTTTCGGGGTGAGAAGCGACACACTGCAGCAGAGCCAGGGCATTGCACACCCTGTTCGATTGGTGGGCCTGAAGCATAATCACCACTAGTGTTGTCAATCGGTTGTAATTTTGTAATTGATCATCGGTTGGACCCAAGTAACCGATGATCGGTTACAATCGGTTACTCGGGGTGTTGAAGGCCTGCGTGTGCGTACGTGTGCATGTATGTGCTTGTTTAGCCCTGTTTACTGTTTGTTTTGCAATGTTTACTACTGTGTGTATAATACATGTATGTTAATAAAGGATAACTTGTATAGTAGCGATGATATCTCTGATTCTCATCACTTTTTTCAAGTTTTCTTATTCAAGTTTTACATTTATTTCGATTTTTTTTTTTTTTTTATGAAATCGATTATGGATTTTGAGCTTGGTTCGAGGCACTGTTCAATCGATGATCGTGACATCACTAATCACCACACGTTGCAAATACACATGACATGCAGCAGATAATGCAAAATTTATTAAACCTATCATACTATATAAGATGTTTTCCCATGGGGGAGGGGCATGTCCGGCAAATCTTGCTTACATGGCAGGCCCATTGTTCGACACTATTTTCTCCACAACTAGAGTCACAAGTGAGCTCAATGCCACACCCAATGACCATCACAGAAAAAAAGACATTTTGCATTCCCTGGCAAGCAGGTTTACATTCTTCAGGTTTGATCAGATCAAGTTAAAAAGAATCTGACACGGAATGGTGGCTGAAATGTTGATTTGTTCTCTGCTCAGACTGAAGATTGTTAATGCTCACTGTAGGAATGACAATGAAACTCTGCAGATGACATAGTGCATGAGATCTGGGAGTTCATATTCCATTCACCATCACAGTATGAGAATAGCCATTAAAATGAGTAGTCCTTGTGAAACTGAGGGTGTGCATATGTATGCAACAGACAAAATAAAATTTGGCTAAATAAAGTACATTTAAAAGCTAACGATTGGCATTTTAATGATGAATAGTTGAGCATACTTACAGTGAGATGGGGTGGGTTGATGTAGGGGTAGATGCTTACAATCTCTTGCAAAAGTGCAGCTATCGTCCCAAACGAATGCCACAGCATAGGTGCAAGGTCTGGAACGACCTCTCTCTTTTTACTGCATGAAAAAATATGGTTAGTCATCAAGGTTTCAATATTTAACTTAACTAACAGAAAATTTATGAAGCTGAGTTTGTTAAGCATTAGAACCATTACAATATATACATTCACCACATGCTTACATATTACCAATGATACATTTAATAATTTGTATACTATTAAAAATATATCCTTTTGACATCAATAAAAAAATATGGAAAAGTTACAGAAAAATATTATCAAACTGTGTGCACTTATATCTGGCAATATTGTGGTGGTCTTTTATGCAAGTATTGAATGTATTGCCATTTCATAAAGATCTACCAAAGCCAGCCACTATAACCAGGATCATAGAAATATTTGTTTATAGTATAAGTATCCGAAGCAGATTAAATGAAACAAGAGCTGCAGAGCGTCTGGGCTCATCTGAGGTCTGTTGCTACGGTTATAAACGTAACATTTAAGTCGTGCGTAGTGACACCTTTGTTAGGCACAGATATGCAGATACGCAGTTGCGTACACATCATTTCAGCAACCTTCTGCATTCTGCATACCTCCGAAATCCCATTGGATGATACAAATCACGTGCCTGAAACTCCTGTTTTATGGTGCATTGTGACCCTAACCCTGACCCAACCCTATTAAAAAAAATATATATTAATTGTTGTAAAAATTATTTGTTGTTATTAAATTGTTGTAAATAAATCATGTCAATATTTGTGTTAATTGGAAAAAAATAGTTAAATAGATAAAGATAGAAAAATACAGAAAACAGGTAAATAATAAAAAATCTGATGGGATTCGATCCAACGACCTTTGAGCCGTGAAGCCCGTGCTGTACGCGTTCGGCTATCCAGGCTTATTGGCTTTCTAGATTATGGATGTGCCATGAATATGAGAACACTGTGACATCATTGAGGCAGTTCAGGAATCAATGTTTAACCCTCCTCTTGAGGGTCAAAAGGTTCTCAGACACTTACTCTTCGCACGTCAGTGGAAAGCACATTTCATGGTCCTTACAATAAAGTGATAAAAATGGTAGGTCAGCGCTGAAACAAAAAAGTTTTCCACTCTTCCGTTCATGTCCTCAGAAAATGTCTGATATCTGACCTTTCCCCCACTGCCCTTTGACCTGTGACCTCCAATTTCGCACTGGTGATGGGTTTCCTGCCCATCACACTATACACCGAATATTAAGAGCATAGGTCGAGCCGTTCAGATATGTGCCGCAATTCCGTATTTCCTCCTATACCTTAAGTTAAGGGGGAAATATTCCCCCTCCGTTTACACATCTTGACCTTTGACCCTTGACCCCCAAATTGGTCATCCCGAGTCCTTTTCACGATCCCACCCGACGTCCCGAATATCGTGACCGTACGTCGAGCGGTTAAGATTTGTGCCCAACTGTTGACGGACAGACGGACGCACGAACGCACGCACCATCATGCGATTCTACAAGCTGCATCTGACTACATCAGATGAGCAAAAAATCATGGCTAATAGCCGAGGTTGTGCATCGAGTAATTGCTGTATAACTACTAGTTTAATATCATCACCTGAGCTCAAGCAGGGCATTTTCACGTGTGTCAGGGCTGGATAACTCCAGAATCCACTCATATATCTTATCCCTGTCAACCTGCTGCAAGCCAGTAGTGACTGGCTGCTGGCCAGAGTTCATGAATCGCTGAAATAAAAGTAGAAAAGTTTCAATTTTAATACCATGTACAGAAGAAAAAGGAGAATTTCAATATGGAATGACAAAGATTAAAAAAGCAGAAGAGATCCTTCGAAGATGATGGACCAAGCACAGAACCCTGCCACAGAAACCGATGAGACAGCAACACGGGGTGTGAAATTATCGCTAGTCCGTTAGTGCGAGACTACCAGATTTACTCACGAATTACTAGATTGCAGTAACAACTAGTCCTGTAGACTACCTTACTGTCAGCGTAAACTTAAGTTTGCAGCTTTTGAATAACAGAGATAAATAAACTAATAAATTATAAGACTTCATTTACCTGCAATTTGCTACAACTTCTTTTTTTAAATTAAACCACCAATTATTGAATTTCCCTAAAAGTAGTATTCTTCATCGCGCACATTGATTACTAATTTGGAGCAGAGCAGCCCCTTTTTGCATATGCTATATAACGTAGATAGACTATTACAAAATTCTGAACTACCAGAATTGCTTACATACTACCAGACTAAAAAATTGAATAGTCCGTGTAACTACCAGACAAAAACGTAAATTTCACACACTGACAGCCACTATTGACATACAGCCACGAATACAGTCACAGAGTTACAGACAGCCTAAAATCAGCTGAGTTCGATCAGGCTTCTAGACAAATGTTAGTATACCGCATGACACCTATCCATTTAAAAATCTTCAACCTCAACCTCTATATAAACTCTTGAAAAACTACGTATAGGATCGCAAAGAAAATTAATATTTCGTAAAATTTTCACTTGTTTTGTATTAACGTTAAAGCCGCACTATGCGCATCCAAACGCTAATTTCTCCAGTACTAGACTAGCAAATACTTCGTGTCATGCATAATCACACTAACTTATGACAAAATAAACTCTAGTTCCTCCCATTTCACTGCGCGTTGTCTTATAAAAGGCATTTGAAAATACCTCCAATGTTGTTCAAATTCTCCGATGTTGTTGACACTTTCGCATTGCTCTGCCAAGCAACCACACAGCGGTACGGGTGTAGCAAAGATAAAAACATGTGACGTCACCTAACCGATTCTTGGCGAAATTGTTTGGCAAACAATTTAGCATTGGCGCCAGATTACCAGATTTCGCACCTCTTTCTTGTGGGTTTTAAACAAACGCGCACACTGAAATGGGAGAAACTAGAGTTTATTTTGCCATAAGGTAGTGTGATTATGCATTCATGACACGAAGTATTTGCTAGTCTAGTACTGGAGAAATTAGCGTTTGGATGCGCATAGTGCGGCTCTAACTTTAAGCTTTATGTTCAAGTATTCCAGCTATATTGGAAATTAAACACAAGTGCACTGTATACACTGTAGTATTTGTGGGACATGTCTTCTAGACTAGGACCGTAAATTTCATGAGGTGAACAAAGTAAAATAGCATGTAAGTTGGCAGTGTCTAATTAATTACTGCGAGTAAGTCAGATGTTTTTTATTCATTTAGATTACTAAATGTTACGCGTGCTATGGCGTTATTTGGAAACTCAACCAACTACGGGGTTTTGTATAACAAGAATTTGAAACGGTCTTTTGACGTATGACTATGACTCATGAGTATGAGTAGGGTATGACGCGGCTTAGCTCTAGTACTATAGCCCGCATTCAGTAACTGCCGCAGGGCTATAGAACATTCTCGCACAGATTTCGTACCACCACCGGGTCCCGATAGGTTCCACTCAAAATGGCTGACAAAACGGAAAATGATCGGGCTTTTTAACACTTATTTATCTAGATGGACATCTCACCTATCTTTTTGAACACTTCCACAACTTTACACCATGTATTTATGCATTTATTACTAAATGTCTTAACACTACTGGTGTTTCGTTTTCAAATGCGGTTGCTCTGCTTATGTGTATACGCGTGACGTCACCCGAAATGTACTAGGCTGAATCATAGCTGCCCATGTGTTTTGTCTACATTTCGGGTGACGTCACGCTTATACACATAAGCAGAGCAACCGCATTTGAAAACGAAACACCAGTAGTGCTGACTTTTAGGAATAAATGCATAAATACATGGTGTAAAGTTGTGGAAGTGTTCAAAAAGATAGGTGATCTGTCCATGTACTGATGTAGATAAATAAGTGTTAAAAAGCCCAATCATTTTCCGTTTTGTGAGCCATTTTGAGTGGAACCTGTCGGGACCCGGTAGTGTTACGAAATCTGTGCGAGAATGTTCTATAGCCCTGCAGCAGTTACTGAACGCGGGCTATAGTACTAGAGCTAGACGCGGCTATGACCCCCGGGGGGGTCACTATATGTGCCGGTATTACCCCATGTGCGTTCCAAATTTTGCGGGTTAGGGGGGTGTTTTTCAACTTCTAAAGAGGGCCCGTGCGGGAGCAAATAGGCCCCCCTTTACAAAGCTAATCCCGCAATAAGCCCTCGAGATCGTTCAAGTCAAGCACCGCGCCCGCAGTAGGCCCCCCTCACGGGCCCCCTCCATTCCCTCCACTCTTTGCCCTCCACTTGTCTGCAAGACCTCGCAATAGGGGATAGGGGTCCGGGTTAGACCGAATAATTCTGTCCCATATAACCTTTTTTATGTTTTGGTGATGGTTATTGGGACAGAACGGGGTTCATTGAAATTTCGTGAGATCGCATGCAAAATGCATGCGCTGCGAATGCGGCCCATACGCCGATATTGGCGCGCCCCGCCTTGCAAACAACCCTTATTTCCCACACCACTGTCCATTGAAGAATATCCCGCCTACGTCCCATACCCTATGGAAAAATCGCCACCCCCTATTGCCATACACAAGAAAGTGTCCACCGACGCCTAAGATCCGAATAATCTGACCATATAACCTTATTTTTATAATTTTGGTGAGTTAATTGGGACAGAAACGGGGTTCATGTGAAATTTTCGTAGAGATCGGGCATGCAAAATGCATTGCTCTGCGAATGCGGGCCCATACGCCGCTATTGCGCGAAAAAAAACCTACCGTTCCCTTCTACAATGGCTTTAACCTTGCTACTGAATGTTGTATACATTCACTTCAAATCGTGATTCCACTTCTAAAAGATTGTTTTCAGAAACCCTGTCCTGACCACGGCCACCACCACACACCAGGCAACACGCCACACACCCGGGACGCCAGAACACCTTCTTAACTTTAGTATATTACTTCGGCTTACATTTTACAAACATATCAGACCATAGAGGCGAGTCTATCCAGCCTTCCTGCAGGCGCCATGCAATACAAGCCGAAACGGCAGGGCTAATTGTATAGCCTCGTTCTCTATTGGTCTGATTCTTTTGTAATGGCGAACGTAATATACTAAAGTAACATAAGCGGGTTATTGGAAAAACGATCTTTTAAAGAAGCGTGAATAAGGATTGACAGTGAATGTATCATCACATATCAGTAAGCCAAGGTAAAGCTCATGAGCAAGTGGCAACGGTAGTTTTTTTTCCGCG
>NW_014577262.1:268249-278260 GCF_000485595.1 Priapulus caudatus | reverse complement strand
GACTGGGGGCGTTACCCGGAAACACTCATCTCAAAAGTGACATATTGTCGGAATGTCGCGTTTCACGATCTTCAAATTGCTGGTATAGATCGAGTCAATTCTTTTAGATATAGCAAATAATTGTATTCTTTTTGGTATTAAATGATCTTTCGATATGACATCAACTCAATTTGTAGAATTTCTAGTAATCCTGCTTGGTTGCTGGTAGAGCGGGGTTCACAGAATGCATACAAGATTGCAAAGACAGACTGAAACTCAACACATCTCTCTCTCGCGCGCTCGTGCGCGGCAAACTGTCAACGATCTGACACGGCCTAGCCTATAGGTAGAAGCTTCTCCACACCAAGCATTCGACAGAAGCCTTATACTGGACGTGTAACATGGCCACTAGCCCAAAGTCGATTAGATTGATGACATGGCGGCGTGTGCTATAATGAATCATTCCCTTATTGTTTTCATTCTATCCCAACCACACCAACCATGGAAAGGCCTCAGTTTAGACGGACAGAAAAAAATTAACCTGTTTTAAGCTTAGTGCGACTTAAAGAGTAGGCTTCTCATTCATTCACAATGCAAGAGGTGTCTACTCCGATCGATGCAAATTTACTGAAATGCGCCTAAACTGCGGGTTACTTGCGATGTAAGCTTCTTGTGATTTGCCGCAAAACTCTTCGAGGTTTTGCATTTGAACGATTCCAACTGTCTGATGACCATCTAAAGCACAAGACAATGTAGCGATATTGGATTCGATTAAATACAGAATTTGTCGTGTATACTATGATTACTTACTTCTGTTAAAAAAACTGAATATATACTTCTATGCACTTTATATGAGTCAAAACATTCAGTACAATGAACTATACATGTTTGACATTAAAATGAATGTAAAACACCTCATTAGCACATCATTACTGTTGTGTTTCTTTTACAATTACGTATTCAGAATGAAGCCAGAATATTCTGCAGGTTAAATAAATAAAAAGGAAAGATGGCTAAAAGAGACTAACCATTATCAAAGGTTTTCAGCATTATTCTTTACTGCCCAATAAGCTTATCAATTTATGACCGATATTCGATATTCATAGACTCAGGTTATTGTAATCATGGTGGCTGACAAATGATCAACTCTCGATTAAATCTATCATTTCGACACATAAATTGGTAACCAAGTTACGAATGCAAAATTTTTGGAACCGTAATTTTACGTTTTTATATTGCTGTGATAACTGCAAGTTGATATTGGCATGGCTGCTGAGTATTGCCTGGTTCGAGTTGATCGCGGGCATATTCTCATATCACCTGACTGCTTGTACTTCATTGCGCTGACACTAATACAAAATGGCTTGTCGTGCCAATTTGAAATTTTAATATATATTAACCTAAACTGTTAAGACTACAGTCTTGACGTCAGTAGGAGAGAAGGATGGTTTAGCCTACTATGAGTTATGCTGATTACCAGACGTTTGGCATGAAATTCAGTGCCGAGTTAGGCGATAAAACAAGTGCCGCAGAAGCGACACTGCTCAACCTAGAGTGTACATGTAGCCAGGTATTCTTCTGATAAACTCAGCTGACGCAAACCGAAAATCAGATGTGCGCCAGCTCCTGGACCACCCGCATTCACACTCAGAGCACCTATATCTAGGAATACTATACTAAATCATAATCTAAATCTCATGATGAGTTGTTTGGTATTACCTACTTGTCGTACGTGATAAAGATACAGCTGTGTAACTGTAAATGGACTTCGCTATGTTAACAATGATTGATCATGGTCATGGGTTCCGTGCTGGAGGCATAGTAGTGTGGTAGTTGGGGAGGGTGGTGGAGTGGGGGAGTAGCAGGAGGAAGGGAACGGGGGGAGGGGGAAGGGGGAGGGGCAAGGGCAGGTGGAAGGGCTCATATAGCAAAAGCAGTTCGTCCCTTTGTTAACAGGTTCAAACAAATCAATGTTTAAACCTCTCTTGAGCGGTCAAAGGAGGGGATGAGCGGTCAGGTTTTTTTTGTTTTTTTTTAATTTAAAATGACCATAATAATCTAGAGATCTGAACCTATATATCCGGATTAAATATGCACTTAGGAACTTATTTTTGTAAAAATCTCATTTTTGTCCAGGTAGGCCATTTTCAGCATTGACATGTGTGCGTGCTCATTACTCAAAACAATGACTTGCGACTTAGTCCGTATTATGCTGGAGCGGGTCACATTTATGTGTCATTATGCTGTAAAATTTTCACAGCTATTATTAATAGTAATAACAAAAACAATTATAATCATCATCATTAATATTGTCATCATCATGCATTCAGCCTCATTATATTCCCGGTTTGAATGTCTCCAGTGCAGCCAACCTGTTCTAGCTCCTAGTATCAATTTCACTGTGTTATTTCCTATTTTGCATAAGAATTTGCCTTTTATTTCTAGCAAGTTTTACCAGTTCACCAGGAAAACTAAAGTCTCTAGACGGTTCTAATGGAGTTGCTCGCCATTACACATCGTTTGTTAATTATTATCGTTGTGCATTTTTCTTGGTTGAGCAGGTTTGATGTCCTTGGAAGAACTCAGAGAGAGGCTGATGGCTTCACGGTCGAGCGCCCTAAAGGCACAACACATCTCGCTGTGTGTACTACTACTACTACCAAGTCTCCATCTATTAGAAAATGTCTACTGTACACCCTATGTAGTAGCATAGTCCCTCTGGGATTTATATCCCAAGCAACGTGTGACCACAGTCAAGCAAATCCTTATTGTCGAATCTACGGTCTGGTCAAAGCTAAACAAATTTTATAACATGTTTAAATTTAAAAAGGAGATAATTCTGATTGGTAAGCATTTAAGCATTAGAAAGAATATGACTATCAGCTAGAAACGTGCCGTATGATAAACCAGGATGAGGAGCGTAATAGTGTACCTAGTACCTACACTCATTTAATTATTTGAAAGCTATCTCATTGGGCAAGGGAGCAAAGATAGGAATGCTATCTAGAGAGATATAATACTATCTAATCGAACCCATATGTTTATCGATATGTGGCCTGTCCAAAATTTAGAAGTGTATTTATGTGGACATTAGGCGTTTCAATTGCAGACTGATTATATGCCCCTGATATTTATAATGCAAATATATGATGACTATATAGAATATGTATTACGAATGGTGAGATGGGAATTGTTCCGACAGGATCTTAGATTCAAGGTAGAAGCTATCACAGTGTCAGTTAATGTGGGATTAGGATGGAGAATTAATGTTTGTACCAGGCTCACTTGTGGAATGGACATTACAATCTAAATTACGCGCGATCAGTAACATCGTGGCATAGACTAGTTAATGAGAAGATCCTTGCAATGACAACCAGCAGTCTCTTGATGTCAGCAATCAATGGATGGGTAGTCAGCGTCATTTATTCTTTGCCTTTCTTTCTACAGGGACGATGTGCTTCGAGCCATAGGGAAGTTGAAGAATCTTGGAAATGGATTCTCCATTATACCTATAGGTAACACCTACCTCGTGCAGTCCATTCCCGGAGAATTGAACATGGATCACACAATGCTACTCCAGCAGGCACAGGTAATAAATTTGAGGCTTACAGTCAGGTGGGTAGAAGAAAGGGCGTTCTTAATTGTGTGCAGAGGATCACGGATGGTCAAGTCAGGCAGCTAGAGAAGAGTGCAGCCAGGTGGGTGGAGTAGGATGCAGTCGGGTGGTAGGAGGAGCATACAGCCAGATGGTAGGAGGAGCATATTGGGCGAGAGCGCGAGGCGCAGGTGGGTGAGTAGGATGAACACGCGAGATCCTCGGATAGACATGCCCAATATTCATAATACAATTATAAGACAAGGAAATCATAACAGTTATTGCCTCCCTTTAAAAAGAAAGCTACCAGCTGCCATATCCAGAAAACCTATGGTGTAGGAAATCAAACTGCCTACTCGACGACAGCTATACCTAAATCAACGAGCAGAAAAAATTACAATTAACGAGGCGACATTTTGTCCCTATTATCTACATCTTCAGACGATTCGTAGCATTCTCTAATCGCAGATAAAATTAGAAATTTGCTAGTTCGATGGCCATAGATGAAATAATGCCGCTAGTGCAGTCGCCAAGAAATGTAATTTGGTTTGTGGGTTTAACCGGCGCTTATGCTTATTTAGCAGGTTGTAGCCACAAACACTATGTCTTTATCCATCGGAGTGAAAAATGTATCGTGGCCTGCACATGATATGTGTAAAGTGCACACATAGGATAACGACTGTGTAAATTCTCTATTGCAGAGTAGGGGCTTATGTGAGCAGTGACTTTGGCATAGTAGAACTATTGAATTGGCCCAGGAGAAAGAAAGATCAAACGTGGACACTGGTATGGTATAACTGATAACTTTCCCGACAACTGCTCTGCTTCTCATGATAACCGACTACTTATTTACATTATCTATATATTAACGATACGCAGGAACAGTATTAATTAGAGATACGTGAAAATAGACGCTTAGATCTTATTCAGAGCACGAAAAAATTCCACATGTATGCGTGCCTTATCAAAAGTAGGGGCATTGTACCTCTAACTGGCGTACGTGTGGGGCTAGATATGTGTTGTAGAGCGATGTTTTACCAGCAATTTATGTGGAAATTAAATTTATGGTATAAAGAACTACATAAACCTTAAAACGTGAGTTATTAAACACAATAATGTTGTTATATTTAAGTACCATTTTAATTAGTTCCAAACTGCCCAAATATGTGTTATGTGGCTGAATATGTGTTTTGAATCGCCATGTAATTCTATTGCATGATCCTGTATGGTACCTTAACAAGGAATCGAACATTGGGAAACTCATACTGCTGCGGCATGTGTTTTTGTGTAGTAGTCAATCATATTACAATTACTAATATTATTAGCGAGCCCATTATAATCAATTATATATTATCTTTCAAATTATTATATATTATGAATGAATGGACTTTATAGAACTACATTACGTTGTTGACATAGAAGCTTATACCACAAACATAATAGAGCTCACGTAGTTTCTTTACTTGTTCCATGGATAGAGCTTCTTGAAAACTATTAGTGTGTCGGGTAATATATTTTTACTAATTACTACTTACTGGAGTTTTATTGCTGGGTTAAATCATTTAAATGTAAACATTTTTTAAAGATAGATCAGTGAGTGTGAGAGCACGAAAGTCATGGCTTGGTGACCGACCAAAGCGAGGAGAGCAGTTTGGGTCCCAGTTTGAGCTAACCAGAGGTTACTAGCACAGTCTGAGATTTGACATGGGCAATCTGGTAGATACATCCAGAACAGAAATTCATAGTTACCAATCATATGTGCATGTGGAAAATATTTTTAAAAGCACTTCATATGCTCAGGGTTTGGGGTTCCTGACCGCCCCTGCTCCCTATCCTATATGTCTACTTCTGCTCTGACGAGGTATAATGGGGGTGGAGTATTTAAACCAGCAGCACCACGAGCACGCATCGATAAACTCAGATGCTGATAGGGTCTATGTCTCCCTGGGTACTCCGCGGCGACACTGAGCGGCGCCTGTTGTAAATAACAACAATCCAATATATATTCAACATCATCAACAAAACAATAATGTCAGCCATACAAATAACACAGTATTAGTAGCAACATTAGTAGCAAACACTACAGATGTCCGGCAGTACGAAATCGGAGAACATAGGACCTTATAGGCATAACAATGGCCAATAGTCATAAGTGGCCACGAGGCTATCACATGTACTATCGCTGGGACCGGCTCTTTCAGCTCTAGGCCTACCCCAATTGTGCCACAACCACTCACCGCATTATCCATGCCAGCTGCTATTGTGCCCTTCTTTCTCTCTCTTTCTCTGCACTCTCCTATCTCCGGTTCTCGGTCTCTCCCCATATCTCTATCGTCCTTTGACTCTCGCGGTCACGTCTTTCTCTCTCTCTCCTCTCTCTCATTCGTCCCTCTCAGGTCGAGCCATCTCTCTCCTCTCTCTCTCTCGTCTGCATCTTTCTCTTTCCTTTCCTCGTTGGATATTTCATAACACTCCATGCACCACGCCTATTTTCCTATTGGTCAATTACAGCACCGAGTTAATTTACTTAAGCTCTAATTATCTAAAGAAACTCAGCGTGATCAAATTTGCTTGTGAAAACGTTCTTAGTAATGGTTGACTAAATTTTGAATGACCTGCAGAGGTGTTAATCAACCTGCTTTATTCTTGTCAACATTATGTAGTGGGTGATGTTACTGTTATCTTATTATTAAACCTGATGCTGTGTACAATTAATATGACGCGAGTTGGTGTGCTCTAATAGATGATAATAATAATGATATAGGCGAGGAGGTTCATAGACTTTTGGAGTGCGGTGTGAGGCAAAGCTCTGTTGCATACACTATAAATATATTAAAGAGTTAGATATAAATATATCATTATACAATTTTAATTGTATAAGATATATTAAGTTATAATAATTGTTGACATCGTGCAAGCTGAGCCTATTGACATTGGGTTCCGTCGTCCGCGTATCGTACGTCCGTCCCTCGTTCGTCCCTTCGAGCCGTCAACATTTGGCTCATGGTCAACGATCAACTCAAGGAACCGTTTGACCGCACACTGTTTGAAAATTCGGGTACGAGTTGTTAGCGCTATCGCTCCCATATTGGAACGTCCATATTTTGGAAGGCAACGCACGCACGCCCAGTCAACGTATCTTTCGGCGCCACCTTTAGAACCACAATAGGAATTGCACAACATAGTAATCAGTTATCAGCGTCAACAGGATTTTGGCCCTCATTTTTGTATGAGTGAGAATAGAATATAAGGCGGGCCAGGGAGTTTGATATGTTTAAAAAATATTTATGCAAAAAGTAGGTAGGTTTGGCAATAATATAGGCGATAATTAGTGTTAGATAGGACAGCCGCAAGATAACCAGTCTGTGGGTACACTGCCCACCGCGCCTCGTACTGGTTCGTTTTACAAGATTCACTTATGACAATATCCTTGAATGCAAAATTGTATTTCCTACTCCACCCCCTGCCGATTAACGAATAGACGTCTACCATAATTTAAGAGTAAATTTTAAAACGAAAATCATGTTGCGAACCGCAGCATAAACCTATTTATCGAAACAGTGCCATCCGAGGAGAAAAGCGATCCAAAGCGGGTATAGCCGCTATCTACCGTCACACATTGTATTCATCTTTGGTCTTATAATAATTATACAGATGGCAACGCGTGGTACCGGGGGGCTGTTCTTCCATGCAACCAGTTAACCTTGACCCCCAAAGTTGTGTTAATAAAGGAGACTCACCATCTAATCGACACTATCAATATATGCCAGTACTGGAATAAGCGTAATCCTCTCAATCTTAACAACCCCGTTACACAATCGGGTGACTCCCCGTCCTTTTAGGCAGGATGCACCCCTTAAAATCTGAAATATTATAAAAAAACAGTTAAATGCGGATCCAATATTAGTGTAACCGGATCATCAACTTCCCAGCACACGACTTTCATATTCAAACTTTAATTGTTTTGACTCTGGACATGGCAAAGGTATATGAACTGTAAGAGGTATTGTGAAGCTGGTAAGAGTCACTCTAACGTGACCCGTAAAGTATGGTGAGCTGCTACAAAAACAAAACATAATAGATTGTGAGCTGTAAGAAGGTATGGTGAGCTGTTAAGAGGGTAGGTGAGCTTGTAAGAAGGTATCGATTGAAGCCTGTAAGAGGTATTGTGAGCTGTGAGAGCGTATGGTGGCTGTAAGAGGAGTATGAGTGAGGCTGTATAGCAGGTATTATGCTGAGCTGTAGAGATGGTATGACTGAGAACTGTAAGATGGTATGGTAGAGCTGTAAGCAGTATGATGAGGGCTGTAAGAGGCGTTATTGATGACTCGAAAAAGAGGTATGGTAGGACTGTAAGAGGTAGTGTGAGCTGAGTTAAGAGGTAATTTAGAGCTGTAAAGACTGTAAGAGGTATGAATGCAGATGTAAAGAGGTAATGATGAGGCTGTAATAGCCAGGTTATGGTGAGCTGTAGAGGTATTGTGAGCTGTAAAGAGGTAATGATGAGGCTGTTAACAGATGTATTGATAGAGCTGTAAGACGAGTATGCATTGGAGGTCGCTGTAAGAGAGTACTGATGAGCTGTAAGAGTGTAATTGTGAGCTGTTTAAAGAGGTATGATGGAGCTGTAAGGTATGTGAGACTGTAAAGAGGTAATGAATGCAGGCCTGTAAGACGGTATGGTGAAGCGCTGTAAGAGGTATTGTATGAGCCTGTAAGAAGGTATGGATGAAGCTGTATAGAGGTAATGATGAGCTGTAAGAGGTGACTGGTGAGGCTTGTAAGAGGTATTGTGAGGCTGTAAAGTATGAATGACGGTGCTGTAAGAGGGTATGGTTGAGATGCTGTAAGAGGTGATAGTGAGACTGTAAGCAGGTATTCGTGACTTAAGAGGCTATGGTGACTGTAAAGAGGTAAAGTGTAGCTGTAAAGAGGTATAGTGAGCTGTAAGAGGTTATTCGTGAGTGTAGAGGTATGGTGAGCTGTACAGAGGTTATTATGAGGCCTGTAAGAGAGGTAATGGTGACGCGTAACGAGGTTGATGAGCTGTAAGAGGTAATGATGACGCTGTAAGATGTTATGGTGAGACCTGTAAGAGGTATAGTGAGCTGTAACGAAGGTATATGCGAGCGTAAGAGGTATTCGCGTGAAGCTGTAAGAGGTATGATTCGAGCTGTAAGATGGTATTGAATGAGGCTTGTAAAGAAGCTATGATGAGTCTGTAAGAGGTTGATGAGCTGTAAGAGGTATCGGGTGAGCTGTTAAGAGGTCATAGTGAGCTGTAGAGAGGCTATTGCGAGCTGTAAGAGGTATTGATGAGTGCTGCTAAAGAGAGTATATGTGAGCGCTCTATAAGAGGTATTGTAGCATGTAAGAGGTATGATGGAGCTGTAAGACGGTATATAGCGCTGTTAAGCAGGTAGATGAGGCTTAGTAAGAGGTAACTTGTGACTGTAAGAAGGTATGATGAGGGCTGTAAGAAGGTATGGTGAGCTGTCAAGAGGTATGGGTGAGCTTAGTAAAGAAGTATGACTGAGTCTGTAGAGCGTATGGTGAGCTGTAAGAGGTATGTGAGGCTGGTAGAGAGGCTATGAATGAAGCTTAAGAAGGTTATTTCGTGACTTAAGAGGTATTGTAAGCCTGTAAGAAGTAATGATAGCTTGTAGAGGTCGATGAATGAACTGTAAAGAAGTATTGATGAGCACTGTAAGAGGCTATTGCGTGGAAGCCGCTGTAAGCGGTAGTAGATGAGCGCTGTAACGAGATAATTGGTGAGCTGTAAGAGTATGGATGAGCTGTATAGACAGCTATGATAGAGAGCTGTGTAAAGAGGTATGAAATGAGCGAGGGGGGCTGATAGGGGGGCCGGGGCCAGTGTCAGAAGGTATTGTGAGCTGTAAAGAGGTATTGTGAGCTGTTACAGAGGTAAGATGCAGCTGTAAGAGGGATTCGTGACTGTATAGAGGTATTGTGAGAACCTGTACGCAGTACTGGTGAGCTGTAGAAGGTAAATGGTGAGGCTCGTAAGAGGTAGATAGGCTGTAAGAGGGTATGATGAAGTCTGTAAGAGTAATAGATGAGCTGTAAGAGGTATTGTCAGTACGTGTAGAGGTCATGCCGTAGAAGCCTGTGACGAGGTGATCGGGTGAGATCGTAAGGAGGTACTGGTAGCCTGTATAGAAGATGATAAGCTTAAGATATATGAGCGCTGTATAAGAGGTGAGAAATGACTGTAAGAGTATTGGTGACTTAAGGAGGTATGGTGAGCCTGTAAAGAGGTCAGTTATGCTCAGTGGAGCTGTACAGAGGCTATGATGAGCTATGTAAGACTGTTATGATGGAGCTGTAAGCAGTATGGTGACCTCGGGGGACCCCGGCAGAGGGGACCGACGAGTAAGGAGGTATAAGTGAAGGACTGTAGAGAGGGTATGATGAAA
>NW_014577262.1:261790-268224 GCF_000485595.1 Priapulus caudatus | reverse complement strand
CTCATCTGACATAGTCAGATGCAGCTTGTAGAATCGCATGATCGTCCGCCTGTACGTGCGTGCGTCCGTCAACAGTTGGGCACAAATCTAAACGGCTCGACGTCGGTCACGATATTCGGACGTGGGGGGTAATCCGAAAACGAGTTGGAATGTCGAAGCTGGGGGTCAAAGGTCAAAGGTCAAGAGGTGTAAAAGAAGGGGGAACATTCCCTCCTTAACTTAAGGTATAGGGAGGAAATGCATAATTGCGGCACAAAATCTAAACGGCTTGACTAGGCTTGTGATAGTCGGTGTATAGCATCATGGTAGGAAAAGCCATCACTGTGCCGAAATTGGAGGTCACAGGTCAAAGGTCAATGGGCACAGGGCAGATTTTAGACATTTCTGAGGACATGGTCTGACGAGACGATTGAAAAACTTTTTTGTTTCAGCAGTGACCTACCATTTTTATGGCTTATTGAAAGGACCATGAAATGTACTTTCCGCTGACATGCGAAGACTAAGTGTCGGATAACCTTTTGACCCTCAAGAGGAGGGTTAAACATGGATTTGTTGACTGTTAACAAAGGACTGAACTGCTTTTGCTATTAGAGCCCCTTCCATCTCACCTTCGCCCTTCCCCTCCCCTTCCCCCTCCCCTCCCTTCCCCCTCCTCCTCTACCCCCACTCCCCCGCCCTCCCCCACCACCACCACTATGCTCCAGCGCGACGCATATCCATGATAACATGTTAATATATCGAAGTCATTAAAGTTACACAGCTGTATCTTTATCACTGTACTACTACTACCAGTAGGTATAACAAAGCCTATCATAGATTTTAGATATGTATTAGTAGTATCCTAGATATATGCTCTGAGTGTGAATGCGGTGGCAGGAGGGCGCACTTGATTCGGTTGCCAGTGAGTTTATCAGAAGAATACCTGGCTACAGTACACGTCAGTTAAGCACTGTCGCTCTGCGGCACTTGTTATCCTGACTCGGCATGAATTTCAATGCCAACTCTGGTAATCAGCATAACTCATAGTTAGCTAACCACCTCTCTCCACTGACCAAGACTGTAGTTGAACAGTTTAGGTTAAATAATTAAAATTTCAAATTGGCACGACACACCATTTTGTATTGTTTTCAGGCAAAGTACAAGGACAAGGGATATGAGATAGCTGCAGATCAACTCGAACAGGCAAGTATCAGCACATGCCAATATCACTTGCAGTTATCACACAATATAAAAACGTAAAAATTACGGTTCCAAAAATTTGCATTCGTAACTTGGTAGTCATTTATGGTGTCGAAATGATAGATTATAATCGAGAGTTGATCATTTGCAGCCACCGATTACATAACTGATTATGAAATCGAATAATCGGTCGTAAATGTAAGCTATTGGGAGTATAAGAATAATGCTGAAAACTTTGATAATGTTAGCTCTTTTACATCTTTATTTATTTATTTAACTGCAAAAATGCTGCTTATTGATATAGGTAATTGTAGAAAACACACAGTAATGAGTGGTAATGGGTGTTTACATCATTTAATGTCAAACATGTATAGTTCATTGTACTGAATGTTTGGCTATATAAATGCATAGAAGTATATATCAGTTTTTTAACGAAGTAAGTATCATGGTATACTGACAAATTCTGTATTTAATGGAATCCAATATCCTAATTGTCTTTGTGCTTTTAGATGTCACAACAGTTGGAATCGTTCAAGCAAAACCTGGAAGAGTTTGCGGCAAATCACAAGAACGACATTCGCAAGAACCCGCAGTTTAGGCAGCAGTTTCAGGAAATGTGTGCATCGATCGGAGTAGACCCTCTTGCATGTGAGATGAATGAGAACTACTCTTTATCGCACTAAGCTTATAAGGTTTAATTTTTTCTGCAGTCTAACTGAGCCTTTCCATGTTGGTGTGGTGGGATAGAATTAAACAATTAGGGAATGATATCAATTATACACACCCCCCATGTCATCAATCTTAATCGACTTTGCTATGGCCATGTTTACAGCCAGTAAAGGCTTCTGGTCAGAGATGCTTGGTGTGGGAGACTTCTACTATGAGCTAGGCGTGCAGATCGTTGAGGTTTGTCTCGCAACTCGCCGGAAAAATGGTGGTGAGTTTCAGTCTGTTTTGCAATCTTTGGTATGCTATTTGTGACCCGCTCCAGCAAAACCAGGATTAACTAGGAAATTCTACAAATTGAGTTATGTGCATATCTGAATAGATCATTTAATTACCTTTAAAATGATATATAATATTTGGCTATATCTAAAGAATTGACCGTTCTACAGCAATTTGAAGATCGGAAACCGACTTATTCCGGAATATGCAGGCTTTGAGATGAAGTGTTCCGGGTAAGGGCCCCAGTCGGGATGAGCGGTCAGGTGCCCTTCAAAATTTTTTTTTTTAATTAAAAATGACCATAATAATCTAGAGATATCTGAACCTATATATCCGGATTAAATATGCACTTAGGAACTTTATTTTGTAAAAATCTCATTTTTGTCCAGGTAGGCCATTTTCAGCATTGACATGTGTGCGTGCTCATTACTCAAAACAATGACTTGCGACTTAGTCTGTATTATGCTGGAGCGGGTCCACATTTATGTGTCATTATGCTGTAAATTTTCAACAGCTATATTAATAGTAATAACAAAACAATTATAATCATCATCATCATAATTTGTCATCATCATGCATTCAGCCTTCATTATATTCCCGGTTGAATGTCTCCAGTGCAGCCAACCTGTTCTAGCTCCTAGTATCAATTTCACTGTGTTATTTCCTATTTTGCATAAGAATTCTGCCTTTTATTTCTAGCAGTTTTACCAGTTCACCAGGAAAACTAAAGTCTCTAGACGGTTCTAATGGAGTTGCTCGCCATTACACATCGTTGTTTAATTATTATCGTTGTGCATTTTTCTTGGTTGAGCAGGTTTGATGTCCTTGAAGAACTCGGAGAGAGGCTGATGGCTTCACGGTCGAGCGCCCTAAAGGCACAACACATCTCGCTGTGTGTACTACTACTACTACACCAAGTCTCCCATCTATTAGAAAATGTCTCCTGTACACCCTATGTAGTAGCATAGTCCCTCTGGATTTATATCCCAAGCAATGTGTGACCACAGTCAAGCAAATCCTTATTGTCGAATCTACGGTCTGGTCAAAGCTAAACAAATTTTAACATGTTAAATTTAAAAAGGAGATAATTCTGATTGGTAAGCATTTAAGCATTAGAAAGAATATGACTATCAGCTAGAAACGGGCCGTATGATAAACAAGGATGAGGAGCGTAATAGTGTACCTAGTACCTACCCTTATTTAATTATTTGAAAGCTATCTCATTGGGCAAGGGAGCAAAGATAGGAATGCTATCTAGAGAGATATAATACTATCTAATCGAACCCATATGTTTATCGATATGGGCCTGTCCAAAATTTAGAAGTGTATTTATGTGGACATTAGGCGTTTCAATTGCAGACTGATATATGCCCCTGATATTTATAATGCAAATATATGATGACTATATAGAATATGTATTACGAATGGTGAGATGGGAATTGTTCCGACAGGATCTCAGATTCAAGGTAGAAGCTATCACAGTGTCAGTTAATGTGGGATTAGGATGGAGAATTAATGTTTGTACCAGGCTCACTTGTGGAATGGACATTACAATCTAAATTACGCGGGATCAGTAACATCGTGGCATAGACTAGCAGGGCCTCGCGCTACCCACTCGCCAATTCGCCAATGGCGAACAATTAGTAATCTGGCGATTGAAAGTCTTATTTTGGCGAAAAAAGTGACGAACGTAATTTTCCGTAATAAACATGACCCAGCAAACATCGATCCTATTGATCGTCGAAAACAGCAGCGTTTCTTTTTGCATGCCGCACACTCCTGTGTCATTCCCAATTGCAGCTTTTTCCTCGATTCGGGAAAGTTTTGCTGTCGCTCATTCATACCACCCTACATATACAGCAATAACCACACACACGCGACTGTAACAATCAGTGCATCCCCCCCCCCCCGTACTTCAATCAATGCCGCCCAGCCAGCAAGCACGTGCCACGATGTGCACAGCCACTGACGTGGGTAACAGGGGTGTGGCGGGCTGCTTTTTTCTTTTCTTTTTGGCGTGCATGCGTGAGAATGCGTAGGCATGCGGAGCGCGGGAGAATGGGTCCAGATGCGTGAGTCTCCCGCGAAATGAGCAGCGTGAGACTTAGTAGGTCTGCTAACAGAGTAAGATTTAAACTAAAGGATGAGATTTTATTTTCGGGGTGCATCAAATGCAGTCTAAGACATTTAAATGTTTTAAATTTTGCTGGGGGAGACCCCCAGTACCTCCTCTACCTCTCTCACCCGCGTCTGCCTGCAGAATCCACATTCGTGCTACTGCACGCCTTTGAATCCATCATGTGCGTTTTTCCCCAAACTGGGCATTACCACCGTTGTCTAATTTTCCCTCAGAGAAAAACCCTGGTGTTTAAAAAGGGACTGTCTCCACACACGGCATGGCACGGCACGGCAACGACGCTGGCAAAGTCAACAACGATTTTTACTACGCGTGTGCGTGCACGTCGTGTGCGTGCGTGGCGTGCGTGTGCGTGCGTGTATGTGTGTGTTTGTGTGGTACTGTGTGTGAGGTACTGTAAAAAGTAGTAAAACTGATAAGTACTAACTGGGGAATATAGTCAGCTTTTATGAGCAGCTAATTTTTCTGGTTCAATAGCATCCCGAAGTTACAAAAGTAGTAGAGTATATATATGCATGTGCTGTGAAAACTCTTCTGTAAACTATTAGTATTACTGTAAATAACTATAGTGTGTGTATAGTACTGTCTATACTGTACTGCGCGCGTGCGTGCGTACGTGCGTGCGCGTGCGTGCGTATTGTGCGTCAGGTACTGTAAAAAGTAGCTGTTTGTGACCCTACATCCACAACAGTTGATGTGGAGAGGGGTTTTAGCAGACATAATTTGGTTAAAACAGCTCTGAGAAATAACCTGAAACAGAAAGTGTTTGTGACATTCTAAACCATCAAATTGAAGGCCAGAAGAAGAGATGTTTGACTTTAAAAAGTGCTATGTCCAGTGGTGTGCCAAAAAAGATGAAAATTTTCCTGCCAGCAGTGAAGAAAAAATTCAGACAATTTGAATGTCTCTGTCAGTCAGTCAGAGTCATGGTGGTGAATTGTATGTTAGTGTCTCAGTCATAGACAGGTGGTGAATAATAGTTTGTGTTGCATTAAATAAGTGTAGTTTTGTACTTCACGCATATAAAAGTTTGTGAAAAAATAAAAAAAGAAAAATTATTTTCGCCTTTTTGTGTTCAGAAAATGTTAGGCTACAATGTGGCTAACAGGAATCCAAATTGGCTAATGGAAATTGATTCTGGCTAATTGTTTGGCTACAGGAACAAAAATCTTAGCTAGGGCCCTGGACTAGTTAATGAGAAGATCCCTGCAATGACAACCAGCAGTCTCTTGATGTCAGCAATCAATGGATGGGTAGTCAGCGTCATTTATTCTTTGCCTTTCTTTCTACAGGGACGATGTGCTTCGAGCCATAGGGAAGTTGAAGAATCTTGGAAATGGATTCTCCATTATACCTATAGGTAACACCTACCTTCGTGCAGTCCATTCCGGAGAATTGAACATGGATCACACAATGCTACTCCAGCAGGCACAGGTAATAAATTTGAGGCTTACAGTCAGGTGGGTAGAGGAGAGGGCGGTCTTAATTGTGTGCAGAGGATCACGGATGGTCAAGTCAGGCAGCTAGAGAAGAGTGCAGCCAGGTGGGTGGAGTAGGATGCAGTCAGGTGGTAGGAGGAGCATGCAGCCAGGTGGTAGGAGGAGCATGCAGCCAGGTGGTAGGAGGAGCATGCAGCCAGATGGTAGGAGGAGCATGCAGCCAGGTGGTAGGAGGAGCGTGCAGCCAGGTGGTAGGAGGAGCCATGGCAGCCCCAGGTGGTAGGAGGAGCATGCAGCACAGGGTAGGAGGAGCATGCAGCCAGGTGGTAGGAGGAGCTGCAAGCCAGGTGGTAGGAGGAGCGTGCAGCCAGGTGGTAGGAGGAGCGTGCAGCCAGGTGGTAGGCGGAGCGTGCAGCCAGGTGGGTGGAGTAGGATGCAACCTGGTGGATAGACATGCCCAATTCTAACAATTTAAACACAAATCATTAACATTATTCCTCCCTTTTAAAAAGAAAGCTACAGCTGGTCATTCAGCTATGTTGTAATCAACTGCTCTCACACAGCTAACTAAATCAAGAGCAGAAAATTTACAATTAAGAGGAATTTGTCTATTATCTACTCTTGACGATTCGTAGCATTTCTACGCAGTAAAATTAAAATTTGCTAGTTCATGCTCATGATAAAATGCCCTATGAATCAGCCAAGAATGTAATTTGGTTTTGGGTTAACCGGGC
>NW_014577262.1:237325-252662 GCF_000485595.1 Priapulus caudatus | reverse complement strand
GTGAGCTGTAAGAGGTATGGTGAGCTGTAAGAGGTATGGTGAGCAGAGCTGGAAAAAGGTATTGTGAGCTGTAAGAGTTATGGTGAGCTGGAAAGCGGTATGGTGGGATGGCAATAGGCATGATGAACTGGCAGGAGGTATGGTGAGCTGGCAGGAGGTAGAGTGAGTTTGTAGAAGGTAAAGTGAGATGGCAGGAGGTAGATCGAGTGAGCTGGCAGGAGGTAGAGTGAGTTTGTAGAAGGTAAAGTGAGTTGGCAGGAGGTAGATCGAGTGAGCTGACAGGAGGTAGATCGAGTGAGCTGGCAGGAAGTAGAGTGAGCTTGTAGAAGGTAAAGTGAGCTAGCAGGAGGTAGATCGAGTGAGCTGGCAGGAAGTACCTCCTGCCAGCTCACTTTACCTTCTACAAGCTCACTCTACCTCCTGCCAGTTCACTTTACCTTCTACAAGCTCACTCTAGATCGAGTGAGCTGGCAGGAGGTAGAGTGAGCTTGTAGAAGGTAAAGNCCCAGATTAGATCAAGTGGAGCGCTGGTAGGATGGTAGAGTAACGCTTTGTAGATATGGTAAAGTGAGGTGGGCAGGTAGGTAGATCGAGTGAGCCTGGCCAGAGGAAGTAGAGTGACGCTTGTAGAAAGGTAAACAGTGAGGGGCTGGGCAGGAGGTAAAAGTCGAAGGGTGAGCTGGCAAGGGATGAAGTAGGGTGAAGCTTGTGGAAGGTAATAAAAAGTGAGCTGGAAAGAGGTGCCAGTGAGCTGGTAAGACAGGCTATGGTGATTGGTAAGGTAGGTAGATCGACGTGAGGCTGGCAGGAAGTAGGAGTGAGCTTGTTAGAAAGGTATGAGAAGTGAGCTGGAAAAGAGGTAGAGGTGAGCTGTCGAAGGTTAAATAGTGAGGCTGGGCAGGAGGTAGATCGAGATGAGCTGGCGAGGGGCCGCAAAACTGCCAGGGGGGGGGACGAAAGGGGGAATGTTTCAAGAGGGCGGGACATCCAATATCAATATGTCCCCCCACACCGATTTTGGATGCACCAAGATTTTGTGTTAAGTGTGTGCGGCGCGCAGCGGCGGGCGGTCGTGTGTGGTGTGTGTGTTTCTGAACCATCGAGGAAGCTTTTTTATTGTGTGTGATAGTGGCGTCAACGATTTGGCTTCTGTCGCCGCGCTTTTTCTGCCAGCTTCATTTTATTCCAAGTGCTTTGAGGGGCATAATAAGATCATTGGCACAACTTTAAGAAAAAATGTGTCTCTGATAAATTTGTGTACCCGTTCTTCTTTTTTAACAGGACGTGTTGTTTTTTCTTAAATGATTAAATAATTCCTTATGGCATGGAAATCATCACAGCAGAAGTATTTAGAAAAAGTTGCTAAGGAGATTTATCACGTCAGCATGCTCAGACACTGATTCAAGGATTAGAGCTGGGAACACCGAGCTATATTCCACGGATCAAAGAGGACACTGAGTAACTGAGTGCATCGGTTTTAATAATGTACTTTTCCATTGCAAATTGAATGATATATATACCACGCATATATTGATATGACTGGACGGCCAACAAATAACTAACGGCCCAATATACTTTTGTGATCGCAGGCCTCAAGCACCAAAAGATTGGTTTTTCCTGGCTTTGTTTGTTTTCTTGATTTTATGACTGGCATGTGGGACAGCCCTTCTCGTAATCATTTATCAGCAAACGGCAAATGCCGTGTGGCGTGTGCGTGTGCGTGTGGGCGTGTGCGGGCTGCGGGTGCGTGTGCGTGTACGTGTGGGTGTGGGTGTGGCGTGTGCGTGTGCGCGTGTGCGTGTGCGTGGTGCGTGTGCGGTGTGCGTGTGCGTGTGCGTGTGCGTGTGGCGTGTGCGTGTCGCGTGTGGCGGGTGTTGTGTGTGTGTGTGGTGTAAAGGGGCCGTGTACAGTGGGGGGGGGGACCGAGGGGGTCGGATCGCCGCCCCTACTGGCGCTGCGAGAAAACGTATCTAGGGTTGCTATTTCAAAAAAATTTCAATTTAGCTGCTATTTAAGTTATTAGGCTTTATTGATGTTATGTATAGTCCACGAGGATGTCAGATGGCGTAGCTAGCATTACGTTACGAGATGTTACAGAAAGCGATAGACGTGTTATTTATATTATATATCCCATTTGTAATGGTTTAGTATGAGACAGCATTGTAGTTTAGGCAGTAGAATGTCATGTCCAACAGAAGTCAATTCCCTCTCTAAATCTAAGGTAGTTTTGCACGTTGAATAGTTGCCGTAGATGTAGCAGTATTAATTGCTAATGATATATTATAATATAGTTGAACATTTTCCTTGACATTATCACTAGACCTACGCAATGTTACGTCACGCATCGTTCTATGCCGGCGTCACTCTTGAAATCCTCTGGTAGGCCTACACGATGAATTTCTCTGGTTCTTCTTGTGCCTGTACGGTGTTTGTCGGGCGCGCAGGGCGTACACATGTCATGTCAAATTCTCCTTCACATCTTGAATTTCTGTCTTGGTACGGCGCTATATAAGTTTTCTCGATTGATTACCTGGGTATCATTTCGTTAGTAAAGAACTGCGTTCTAGTATTGTCGTACATAATTATATATAGACGTTGTTTTATCGATGTATATATCGTATTATAGATATTGTACCTGCGAGAGTAGTACCAAATAGTCATTGTTATGTGTGGGTAATACTATAAGGACTAAATGTATATAGAATGAATTCACATGTGGTTTCTCACGACACTAGTATATAGCATGTGCGGCGTGTGTGCGTATAAATTATAGTGTGGAAGTTATGGAATGGTTCCTCTCTTTCTAGCCATTTTCCCCGCACTTAACTATATGTTTGGTTATTTCGACATAATTGCCTACATTCTAGTGAAAACGAAAAGGAATGGTTGCGGCCAAAATATGTACTCTAGAACCGTTTGCGTGTACGCCGATTCTGTAACACATCATTGTAGCGGAGCAGCTAGTAGCCGGCATGCACAGCAGCAAGCACACACGCACCGCACGCCACGGCACGCACACGACGCACACCAGCACACAAAACACCCACACACACACACACACACACACACACACACACACAGGTCACACGTAGTCACACACAGCACACGGCCGGCAACACACCACGACAGCCCCAACCACAACACACACCCTCCCATCGTACGTAAAAGCGCGGTCAATCGCTGAACGGTATTCGTGTTTGGTGCCTTTCCTCTACTAGCACCGAGCGATTTATTTATTTATTTATTTATTTATTTAAAGACGGTACATTTGTAACAGATAGGGCCTATGTTATGCAACTCAACATGAGCTTGCAAGCTCCTCACCGTCAGAAAACGGCAATGGACTTGTGATGGTGATCATAGCAAGGATTCAAAGTTGCAGCATGCAAACCACTGATCTCTACTATACTAACTTAGTATAGTAGAGATCAGTGATACAAACACATACACATATGTGATATAAACACATAATATATGTGATAATATATGTGATATAAACACATACACATACACATATATATACATTGTGTTTGTATATATATCTGGTCGCAGGTCGCTGTGTCGAGTGCATCATAAATATAGAATAAAGAAAAATAGGATAGGAGAATAAGAGATAAGAATATAGAAATGTGAAAATATATTCTGTATAATGACTCATATATATAATAGCAGAGCACGTGAGCACATACAAGACAACTACTTTTTCATTTTTAAAAGTGCCTGTAGGTGGCAGTGTGAACGCGGAAGTTGTAAACATGTTTTATCGTGTCCGATCAAAATGTAAACTTGAAAGCGAGAAGTTATGAGAGCTATATAATACCTGATAATACCAAGAGTACATAATAGGTACGTGCGTAGTGTACGTGTATCAATATAGCGTTTTATCACTCATGGACATGGCCTCAGTATCAACTTTCGTTTACCGGCGTCGGCAAATTATCACACGTGTGCTGATCGGAGTGTGTTTCACCCTATCTGTGATAACGTTTGTCACACACTCGGACGATCATAGCATTGGCAGAACATACACTGGCGAGAATGCTAGTAATGGTCACGTCCGCGTCCTCTCACCAATGGGAGGGTCGCCGGCTGGACCAGGAGAGAACGGAAAGAAAGTGCAGTTGAGTAAAGAACAACAACGTATAGCCGACAGCCAGTTTGAGAAAGAGGCGTTCAATATAGTTGCAAGCAACATGATTGCTTATAACAGGTCGCTGCCCGATGTTAGGGATCCCAGGTAGGATTCTAGTACTAGAACTTAGAAGACTAGAATTAAGACAAATTTCACATGGCACTTGATTAGTAACCTCGTAAATATTAGTCTTCAAAGTCCAAGGGACTATATCGAAGAATTAAGGTAGTACTAATAGTAGTACTAGTGCTGAGAGGGTCTATGTCCCCCGGGGTACTGCCGGAACGTACCCTGGGTACGGTCGCCGGTGTAACCCGGAAACGTACCCTGGTACTATGCTAATATGCCGAACCGTACCTCGTCTACTCCTCACTAACGAGTCTAGGAGTTCGCCTATCTGCCTACTCCTTAACCCGAACCCTAACCCTAACCTAACCCTAAACCAGGGTTCTTCCCCAGGATGAAATTCACACAGGGGGGAGGGGAGGGGAAAGGGCAGAGGGGGGAGGGGGGAAACTAAGGAGGTTTGGGGGGGGGCGTGTTTTTTTTAACCGTAAAAGCCACTAATTAATGCGTAAATCGCCACCTTACAGAACCATAGACGGTATTTAGGGTTCTTGTATATATTAAGATTAGCCCGAGTCGGTGTTTTCAGCTTAGTGTTTGGGTGGGACAAGGTTGAACTGTTTTGTACTTGTGTTATTAAATTGTCTGCAGTGCATTATGCCGTGGCAAGGGTAAAAATTATCACATGCCGGGTGTCCTGGTCGAATGGGAATTCTTTGACGGTTCGATTCCCCCTCGCTGGCCAATACTTTTATTGTGGTAGAATTTAATCGGGGCGGAGGTAATTTAAACGGGCTTCGCGCAACGATTGGAAGACAGGGGGGAGTTTGCGCAACGTAGGGAGAACGGCCTGTAGACCGCTAAGACCTTAACCTAAACCCTAACCATTCAAATAGTGACCAGGGACGTTCGCCAGGGGACGTTCCGGCAGTACCCTGGGGGACATAGACCCTATGAGCAGTACTAGTAGTAGCAAAATCTGATAACTATACCTCGGTCTTCCACAATACAGGCACTTGGAGCGTTTCAATAAAATATAATGCTAAATAAATACGAAATCTATTTACTACCAAAGTCTTAATGTTTCTATACTCTCTTTCACCTATTATTGCCGACAATTTCCTGTAAATGCCGTCCAAATGCTCATCTACAACAAACACTGGCTGCCGCCATTGCTGCCGCTGCACACTGACACATATATATATAGCAGGTAAGAAAGCGTGCACCAGAAATTCGCTCGACGCTAGCTGCATTTCACATGATTACAACACAAATACTCAACCTTCCGACTCCATCTTTGCTGCTAATTGAAGAACAGTGTTCACTTGTTGTAGAAATATTATGTCTCAGTTCGAAACAGAGCTGTGTCACGCAAAATCACGAATGAAATCATGGAATTCTCGCGATCGCTAGCACTGCGCACGTGATGTTAATGAACTTAAGTACATGGCTAAAAGCGGCGCACTGCATTTTGGGAAACAACAACGCTGCTTTCCGTCTCCCATGTGAGCCCCGTCAAAGCCGCCAGTGGGGCGTTGCTATGGATACTATAGACGGTGCAAAAATGACGTCACGAATACGGCCGGTAGGGGTCTCCAGATTTCGAAATTCATTAACATCACGTGCGCAGTGTTAGCGATCGCGAGAATTTCATGATTTCATTCGTGATTTTGCGTGACACAGCTCTGTTTCGAACTGAGACATAATATTTCTACAACAAGTGAACACTGTTCTTCAATTAGCAGCAAAGATGGAGAGTATTTGTGTTGTAATCATGAGAAACGCAGCGAGCGTCGAGCGAATTTCTGGCGCACGCTTTCTTACCTGCTATATATTTATGTGTCAGTGTGCAGCGGCAGCAATGGCGGCAGCCAGTGTTTGTTGTAGATGAGTATTTGGACGGCATTTACAGGAAATTGTCGGCATTAATATGTGAAAGAGAGTATAGAAACATTAAGACTTTGGTAGTAAATAGATTTCGTATTTATTTAGCATTATATTTTATTGAAACGCTCCAAGTGCCTGTGTTCCACAATGCCATTGGTAAACTAAAACTTATGTGTAGGTGTCGAAAGTTGCAGTATTCACGTGATCTGCCATCAGCCAGCATAGTGATTATCTTCATCAATGAAGCCTGGTCACCCCTCATGCGCACGTTGTGGAGTGTCGTCAACAGATCACCACTTCATCTCTTACATGAAATCATTCTGGTGGATGACAACAGTGACAGAGGTAAATGGGTCGAGGCACTCAGGTGGATTTTGACTGATTGGTTGTTTCCTAAGAGAGAGAGCTCAGTGGTCCAGTAGTCAGCATGTCAGTCCACATTTTACTATGGGAGCTGTGAGTTCAAAATACTAGTAGGGGGGGGGCAGTGAATTTTGAAAAAAAGATATAAAAACATGGCACTCAAAATTGGAGACTGTAAATCTTTCGTGGCTCCAGATGACTATGTAAAATGAAGGATCCGTCTCCAGTAGTACTGCTGTAAAAGAACCGCTAAGAACGTAGAATACTCTAGCAGTTACCATATTTAGTGTCACCAAAGACTATATATATCCAATGTATGGAACAATGCCAGGCCTAAGAAAGTAACATACCATATCGTAATGTAACATGACATGACGTAACGTAACACATAACATTACATAACGTAATTTTACATAGCATTTAACATAACATTAAATGGTTGAAAATGTGATAAAACTCATATGTTATTTGGATGCTAGTCGCACCAGAGAAAAATTCACATGTGCATGGCATGTGAATGGCAAAATGGCGAAAAGAGCTATATCATAGAGTAAATTACCCATGTTTCTTATTATACTATACTTATTTTCATCTTTGTTTCTGTCAAATCTCTGCGAATGACTGGTAATGTTTTGTTGCATCACCACCCCCAGCAAGTATTACATGGTACCATCCTGTTATGGTGTCTCTCTGCCTATAGCTGAGCTTCGAGCAAGACTAGACGTGTATATCAACTCTCACTTCACGAACGTTCGCATTCTGAGATCCAAGAAGCGCCTAGGAATCGCTAGAGCAAGAATTGCTGGTGCTGAAGCAGCGACAGGAGAGGTGGTTGTATTCCTGGAATCCCACAGCGAAGTCAACACAAACTGGTACATGCTCAGATCCCTTGCTAGCCATCATTACAGCAACTTATGATTTTATTTGTTCAAAGAACATCTAATTTTAAGTGGTCTTGGACAAAGTAATGAGAAATACCTGGCTAAACCCTACTACCCACGGAAAATAAACGGTTTCAGTCCCAAGTACACTTGAAAAACTCCTGGAAAAGCATATTGCTTTATGTGTATGAACCCTGTGAGCGTAGCTTTCATCTCTTTGTAGGCTCCCGCCTCTCCTCACTCGCATCAAAGAGAAGAAGACGGTGATCGCCGTGCCTATGCTCGACGCCATCGACTCGAACACGATGGAGTACTCGCCACAAGGGGGCATTTCCATCGGCGGCTTCTCCTGGGGGCTGCACTTCACGTGGTTACCGATCCCGCTTGAGGCAATACGCAAACGAGTGCACAGCACCGACCCCGTGCCGTAAGTTTTGTGGGGCAGGTGGTTAGAAAAGCCTTGCTACAAGGCAATATATGAGCCATAACTTCTTATTTTTTCACAATTAGTGATTATTCGGTACCAAAAATTTGCTCTTTGGCTTGGTAATGTGCTGTCGTTTCCTTAGTGCATTATACCTAAAAAATATTCTATAGATGCAGCACTCTCATTTTCTGTTGTCAGACCATCTAATCATTTCTCAGGGTCCTGGCTCTTGGAATAAAATCCTCTTCCTTTCTTAGCCGATCGTCCATGACTTTTAAGTTTTTGAGAATTGTGTGTCACATGTTATTTTATCTGGTGTCCTAATTTCAGGTCTCCGACTATGTCAGGTGGATTCCTGGCCATCAACAGGCTGTATTTCTTTGAACTGGGAGCTTATGACTCTATGATGGAGATTTGGGGTGGTGAAAACCTAGAGTTATCATTCAGGGTATGTGCATATGGTACCCACCATTAAGTTTAACTGTACACCTTTAATTTAACCATTCTCCTTTAAAATGTAATATTACAGCTACAAAATAATTGTCTGTATAAGGCTATGCCCAATGTGTTGAGTCAGCCAAATGATAGACTAGCAGCACTATGAGAATATGAACGTTATAATGTAATTTTAGGTTTATGAAACATGGAAAGCAAGCTTATCCCAAGCACCCTAACCCTAACGCAGCTTTAAATAGCATCCTTCCGACCGGCACAAAAATGATTGAGTTTGTGTGTAAAAAATTACCTTCAAAATAGTGGGCAATCTACAAATAATCACAACTGATACGCTTAGAATTAATTTAAAAACCAACACGTAAAATCATCATCTGATCACATCGTACAGCGCACAGTACATGTAGTATAGCTGGCTAAGCATTCTATTATAATAATTTATGCATATGACGCACTCACTGATGTTAGCCGGCACTAAACTTGTCCTGGCTACAACCCTGTACATAAACCTATGAGGACGTTGAGTCCCTAACAGTGTTATGGACGGCACATGTGGCTGCAAAGTTGTCAGATAGTCGAGATATCTGGTTTTTATTCCCTTTGTCGATTTAGTAAACTTGTGGTTGTTCGGTGATGGTTCCACTCACATCTTCTGCCTGCAGGCGTGGATGTGTGGTGCTTCAGTGGAGCTCATCCCATGCTCACGTGTGGGTCACATGTTCCGCAACGGTCATCCGTACAGCTTCCCCGATGGTCGTGACACTCACGCCGTCAACTCAATGCGGCTGGCTGAGGTCTGGATGGACGACTACAAGAGGCTGTTCTACAATCATCGGCGTGAACTGAAGGTCAGTCGAATATTTTCTAGGTGTGTGCGTGCCTAACTGGTTGTGTGTCAGATATCCAAGTGAGTGAGTGCCTAACTGGCTGTGTGTAAGATACCCAAGCGAGTAAGTGCCTACCCAACTGTGTGTAAGTTGTCTAGGTAGGCCAGCTCGTACTTAACTGCTGATGGGTTATCCAGATGAGCGACTGTCCACCGAGCTGTGTGCAATTTATCTAAGTGAGAACATTCATAGCCGGCTGTGTGTGCGTCATCCGGGTGAGCAAATAGGGACTGTCCAGGAAACTAACTCAACTCTACAGTTTGTTTCAATACCCCTCATTATATGGCATGCATAAATTTGCTTGAAAACCATCGATATTATGCTTTTTATGTTGTGATTGATAGAATGAAATTGATGAATATAGAATGATAGATCTTCTATAGATTAGATTAGATATTTTATCTTTGCAGATAACTGTGGTACATCAATAATATCATTTCATTTAATTATTTTTGTAATTAATCCCTTGTTTGTTTCTTGGTACAACAGAGTTCAGTCAACTATGGTGACATATCTGAGCGAAAGAAGCTGCGCGAGAAGCTGGGATGCAAAACCTTTAAGTGGTACCTAGAGAACGTCTACCCTCAGAAGTTCATACCTGATGAGCATGTGTTTGCACATGGAAAGGTAGGAGCTGGCTTGGCATATAACACAGTTCATTCTTTGTGTGATGTTTTTCTGCAACTACTATACTACCATTATAAATATGATGTAAAAATGTGTGTTACAGTAATTAATATTCTACACTTGTTTACTACAGTCAACTTTTGAAACTATTATGTAAAGTTGCTAAGAAAACTATTCAATTTTTAAAACGTTTTATTATTATTGCTAATAATGATTATGCAGTTATCGAAATAAATATATTCTAGAGTTTCTGATTGTTCGTCACTAGGCTTGGAATTGTTCTATTTCATCTTTTGTGTTGTTGTTTTATCCACTGCCTTCCTGGAAACTCGCTTTGTTTATTGTTTTCACTTTCATTGCATGTTCCGATTTTCATTTTTCAGATCATCAATAAGGGAAGTCGCTTATGCATTGACACATTGGGGAATGATGAGCGGGACAGTCCTATACTCGGTCTCTTCCCCTGTGAGCAGAGCAGTGAGAACCAGGCAAGTGTTGTATTCCCATTTCTTTCTTTCTTTTTCCTTTTTCCTCTTCTCCTTCTCCTTCGCCTTTTTACTTTTCTTCTACTTATTTTGTTTTTCTTCTTCCTCTTTCTACTCTTCTTTTTCTTCTTTTTTTTCTCTCTTCTCCCTCATCATATTCATCTTCTTTTGCACTGGTTTTCCATCATCTTGGTTTCAAGTCTTATTGATTGTTGAGTTAACTGTAAATTGATCCCACCAATGCAAACAGCTTAAAGGGCTGTTGCACCTGCCATAACCTTACTCCTTGTTAAGCTCTGGTGACCGTGCCAAAAATTGTCATATTTATCTGAACGAAGTCGCACGCCTACTTTGATATTGTTGCTAGGTCCGATAAGATAGGCCATGATCGGCACGTATTTCACGCATACATGCCAAGTTGTCGACATTGCGGAACTTTGTTACTAAACAGTTGTTTAATACATCCCCCAATAATCATTACTCTGATTGGTTAGAGCTACCCGCCAATTTCTCCAGACGGATCGGTCAATTGAAAAGGTTTTTTACAAAGATAGGCAGACGTTGTTAAGGTTTATTAATTCATAGAGGGGCAATGTTATTTCCTTGCTGATTTTAGGCGTTTTCTGTGAGTGAGCAGTCGGAGATAAGGAAGGAGGACTATTGCTTTGACGTCTCAACACGAAATGAAACTGTTCCTGTGAAATTGTTTGATTGTCACGGAGCCGGGGGAAACCAAGTGTGGGAATTCAAACTGGTGAGTTATTCATGATAGTGATCATTAAAGTTGGCTTGTTTTCTAGTAACACATAACTAGATTGTGTACTAATGGGTTTTAGTAAGTAAAATTATGTCATTCGTGTTAGCAGTGGCAAACTTCCTTCCAGGATTGGAATGCTTTGCAGTATGTAGGAAATTCTAGGGGTAGTTCGATGCACTCGTATTGTGCTGTCAATGCACAACTGTGCCTGTTTGTTTTAAAAGCTCATTTTTACTTGTCACAGAATGGTGTAATCGTCCACAAACTTACGGGAAAGTGTCTAGACAGTGCTGTGCCAGAGCCCCCTACTGGTGAGCTACGGATAGGGCCGTGCACGGGCTCAGCGACACAGGAGTGGATAATTGAGAATCCTTCTACAGAGTTTAAGAGAATGCTGATACATCGGTGACCGACTACAGTGTGACTCTTTAGCGTTGGAACCGTGATACCAAACGAAAGTTGGAAGGTTTTTCCCACGTCTTGCAGCTAACATCTGCCTGTGTTGTCATGGCGGCACAACAAACGCTGCGCCTGGTGTCTATATTTTTAATGTAAGACTTGCGGGACTTTGGTGCTTAGACATTATATGATTTTAAGACAATAATCACAGACAACTTAATACGTCACTCACTCTAGTAACGCTCTCAACTCAGATAAACTAACAATTTTTAACTATTTGTGCTAGGTAGCTGTCTGAGTAAGTGTGCATGATAGGTCGCTGTGGTGTGATGTGGCTACTCTCAGGTATATGGTGATTGTGTGGTCATGGTTAGCATAATAAATTAGTACTGATGTCATTCACATGCACATAAGAAATCGGTCGTGAACGTTTTGGGCATGCCTGCGCTGGGCTGCGCACCGTGTGGTGTGGGGCCAGCCAACATTAGAATCTTATACATGAACATTACCCTTTTTTGGCTATTTAACATTTATTGGTTTCAGCAACCTTACATAGCAGGTTCTGTGGTGGGTGATTTGACAGGCCATGATATTTATCTTTGTTGTTCAGAGTTAAGTTAATTGAGCATGAAATCCTAGATGGAAGATATTGTGATTGGGTAGAGAAGATGCCAGCGAAAGTTCAGTTCATGAGCAGGAGGTTCTAAAATAATATGATAGTATATCAGTGTATACTTTCACTCAATGCCAACAACTTTATATGCATGAATTTTTAGCTGTTCATTTCTATCAAGTGATAGCATTTTTGTGCTTCCAATTGCTTCACCTGTGTTTTGTCCTGTTGTTTATGTGTCAGGTGAAATGACACTAAAGCCCACCCTATCTGACGGCAGCAGCCATTTGTATATAATGGATGTATGTAGTAGCCTAGTATTGCATTTAGATTTCTCATATGTAAATTCTTTATCAAATGACTAGAATCTCGGCAACTTTCTCTTGACCCTCACATTCAGTAAAGCTTTAAGGTTAGTTTGTTGAACGAGATTTGCATACATTGCAAGGTTTGTGTGAGTTTGGATATTATGGGAGTTTTGTGAGTTGTGAAAGTTTGGGAGTTGCTCATAGTGTGGTGACATTCTCTGACATAAGTTTTTATTTTTACCGTTTATACAAGAAGGTGGGGGTTTGTTTTGTTTACGACTGCTGTGATAATTAGCAATTTTATACAAGCGTAAGCTACGTGTTGGATATATTAAAGTATTGTATAGTATGATTTTGTAAGTTTGTGTGCAATATTCATGGCCTTAGTATTAAGACGTCTAATAATTAGATCATCACATCACTTAATATAGTATATGACTAGACATAATATCACTTTATATATATATACACACATTTATATATGTTCACTTCATAAGCTAACAAGTTGTTAACTATTAGAGTTATTGGCAAAGTAGAACTACCTTTGCATTTTGCCGTAAAATCGCAATAATAACGTCTCGTCTTTTACATTATATCATTCCCAAGTGTTTCGTTTTCTATAGAAAAGACGTAGACAGCAATAGAGCTTTTGCATATATAGGTTAGTGCGTGCGGGCGGGCGTGCGGGCGTGCGAGCGAGCGAGCGGGCAGCCGGTCGGGTGTGTGTGTGGGCATCTCTCGCTCACTCTTTCTCTATTTGTTTTTAAATTGATGTTGTTTTGTTTGAAATTTGTGTGTGCCCGTGCGAGTGGGTGTGCATGCGTAATCTTTCGAACTGCTCCAGAAGTATATATATACTTGTCAATAGATAGCGCCACCAATCTATTTTCAAGCGTTAGTGTCCGCCTAAAAACAAGGCACATACGTACTTACGGCTGACCTGTCACAGGCTCACGTTATCATGTCTAAAGCTGGGCCACACGAGCGTATTTTTTGGCCCGATCGCGGCGAATTTTAAAATCGCTCAAAAAATTCGCCCGTGTGCCCGTTCACGTCGACGACGATTTCGTACGCCCGTACGACGCCCGTACGGATCGCCCGTATCAAAAATGTTAGATATTTTCGGCGGATTATTTACGCCGGCGAAGATCCGCTGGCAAATTCGCTCGTCTGCCCGTGTCCGGCGTATTTTGTGGAGCGATCGATTTTTTTTAACTAGTCGGACGTGTTGTTGATATCATCTGATGCATCATGTGATCATGTGATTCCGTCGAGTGGCGTACGCGTACGCTCTCAAATTCGCTACGTGTGTCTCTTCGTGATCGGCCGTATAAATTCGCTGGCGATTTTAATCGTCGCGAGTTCGGGCGAAAAAACTCACGCTCGTGTGCCCGCAGCTATAATCGGTGAGTTCGTTGCTCGCCATCATTCTCCAGCGGCGCCGCCAAACGACGTTTAAACACTTCGTGTTTCACGCGTCGCGTGTCCATTAGTACTATATATATTATATATATAGGCTATACGGATTATATTATATTATACTTATTATATACTGTAGATGTGCATATATATTACAGTATATCCAGACGTGGACACTCGGTAATCGCTCCGTGTGTTGCGCCGCTAAATGGCCGACACAGCCGACTGGCTGGCGGAGCGGTAGCGGCCAGACTCGATCGGAAAACCCGTGATCGTCCATCGAACGGCGCCCGAACCGATGCCAAGTCTTCATGACGCGCGGCCTGGACATCAAAGCGGCGGCTGCTGACGTCACATCGTGCGCATCCCCGCTAAAACAAGCGGCATACTAGCAGCTTCTCACTCAACGCAGTGTACGCCATAGTAGGGTGTGCCTACTACTGACTAGTACTGACTACTACGTACTACTACCTATCCCTACTACTCTGCTGTCCTGCCTACTACTGCCTGCCTGCTGCTTGCTTCTGCTGCCTGCTACTGCTTGTTGCCCTACCTGCTACTGACCTGCTACTGCATACTACTACTACTGCTGCTGCTGCCTGCTATGCGCTGGCTAGGCTATTGCTCTGCTACCTGCGTGCTGCTGGCTTTGCTACTGCCTTCTATACTGCTGCTGCTGCTCGCGTGTTCTAATAAAGCAATAAGACATCGTCTGCTATGTTTCGGATCTTCTTCTCGCAGACGCGTCGCTGCGTCGGCGATGTGCGGAAGCAGCGATATAGTTCGACAGGGTAGCCATGGCAAACCAGTAATCATTATGTAGCGCATTTGTTAGTAAGTCGGTTATGAACAGAGATTATAGAGTCGTGCGCCGACGACACGCGTATGGCATCACTCTCGGCCAATGCGCGAGAAGTGTGGCGCGCTTACGAGGCTCAGTATGATCATCGCGGTGCATAGAACAACATGTTACAAACCATCACCTCTAATCCTAACCGCTAGATTTTCACCTTTAACTCTGACTAAAACTATTATATAACCTTAACCTATTACCCTACACGTGACTTTAAGCCTAACCTTTAGTTAATCCTAACCTTGAGCCTCTAACATTGCTTCCAATGATGATGGTTGCCAGTCGGTCCCCACAGCTTGTCCCGTTATACGCCGTTCGGTCTAGCCGCCATGAAATTAAAAATGTTATTTCTTAGAGTGCGTCGCCGCTTCAACGCTCAACCCTCTCTCTTTAACGACGACGTTATAGGACATGCACCCGAGCTGCGTAGCACGTGCCCACACGAGTCTTCTTAGCCGCTCGTATAGATAGAAACTGCTTCTCGCGCACCCGGTCAGTGTTCTCATCTATAGGCAGACGCGCGCGCTGGCGAGTCGGTATTCGTGGAGCGTGTAATGAGAACTTTGCGCGTTGCCACATCAATGTGTCGTGTCGCTATTCCTAATGCAGAGATGCAGATAGATGACGGAATTTCAAGACCACAATGAGAATAATTACGATTTACCAATAATTTACACGAATGATTTTATGAGTGTGTTTTATCCTTGGTGTGGTATCTAGCTGGATATATTTAACATTATGGTAGTATTGTTATATGACTGCATTACAATTGATAATAGT
>NW_014577262.1:226986-235297 GCF_000485595.1 Priapulus caudatus | reverse complement strand
GCTCTGCTCTCTCTCTCTCTCTCTCCTCTCTCTCTCTCTCTCTCTCTCTCTCTCGCTCTCTCTCTCTCTCTCTCTCTTTTTTTCCTGCTTTCTCTCTCTCTCTCTCTCTCCTCTCTCTCTCTCTCTCTCTCTCTCATTTCTCTCTCTCTTCTTCGCTCTCTCTTCTTCTCTCTCTCTCTCTCTCTTTCTCTCTCTCTCTCTCTCTCTCTCTCTCGCTCTCTTTCTCTCCTCTCTCTCTCCCTCTCCTCTCTTCTCTCACTCTTTTCTCTTTCTCTCTCTCGCTCTCTCGCTCTCTCTCTCTCTCTCTCTCTCTCTCTCTCTCTCTCTCGCCGCTCTCGCTCTCTCGCGCTCTCCCTCGCTCTCTCGCCCTCTCTCTCATCTCTCTTCTCGCTCTCTCTCTCTCTCTCTCTCTCTCTCTCTTCTACCTCACACACTCTATATATTCTTTCCTCCCCCTCTTCTCTCTCTGCCTGTTTCTGTTTCTCTTCGCCTCCTTGCCTTTCCGCCTACCTCTATCTATCTTTTTATTCTATCAACCCTCTCGCGCTCCTCCCCCTTCTTTCTCTCTATCTCTCTCTCCTCCCACCCTATATCTTCATTCTTCTCTCCCGCTCTCTCACTCTCTCCCCACTTAGGCTTGCCCCCCCCCACACACACACACCGCACGGTACACACCACATGCGCGCGCACACAGCGCCTCTTTCTTTTTACCCCCGTCTACTCTCGCATACTATCTGACGCGAAGCAGGCGACTGGGCACGAAGATGTGATGCACAATTTTGTATATTGCATCAGGCGCTATACCGTTTTGTTTGATTACGCATTTTTGATTCCAAACCGCGATGGCGCGGACCGTGTATAATAATGTATCTTGGAAGAACACATAGATATAAATGTCTATGTATGTTTACTATGGTTTTCCTGATTAGGATAAAACAAAAGTTATGATATTACGCAATACGCATCTGCAGGAAACTAACCCTAAAATTACCTAGACTATTACAGCATACCGCCACAAACTTATAGGACTCCTATGCTGTTTTGCAAATATGCGATGCATAGGGATTGGGATAACGGATCGATAACGATATTGATTTGTAGCCGATAGACTGCGGATTGATATGATATGTTATGCAGTTACCCTGCATGCCCACGTTAGTACGGGTCGGGGCATAGCGAGTACGATTATTACTCCGACCAAGGGGCAATGGCGGGGGTTGTTTTCACCGGCGAGTTTTTGAGTGTTGGTTTGTGGTTTGTGCTGTTACCATGCACGTTTTCAGTCACTTCGCTAGGGCTGGCTGTAGACTATACAAACCGCAACCAACAGGCTAAGGGCAACCACAGTCCTCCCCCACCTGCACGCTTCGCACTAATCCGGATCCAATTAATTATTTAATTAATTAATTAATTAATTAATAAAAAAAATCACATTGAGAGAATTCAGCTGCCTTGGCGGAGGTCTGTGCTCTCCGAGTGCTCTAGTTATATATATATATTATCAAGAGCTTATAAAGAATGAGAGCGTACAACGGTGAAATGCTGAAACCATGTTGCAGTATTAGTCGAATTAATAAACTTTCCATGTTTTATTTTGACGATTCTTTGCAGTATTATTGATCAGCTGTCCTATCTTGTTAATATAGAACAAACCGCACGTCTTTACGATGCCCCTACGCCGAGCTAATGAGCGGTGAAAATCTGGTATTTTTGCCAAAAAACCGACTCGAGATCAGTGTTTACTGCGACTGTCTCTCGCTTTGAGATAACTTCGGGAAACCTCGCGTGTTTCCGTCAATGATTGACAAATGGAATGAATGACGTCTGTTATTGATTGCCATAGTGATGACCCCCACCTGTGCCCACCTCACGCTGGATGTGTATTGTGTAGTAATCTCTGTAGTACTGACGTGAGTCAGCGCTACCATGGCGCTACACAGCGGCGACTGGAAGCAATACACTGGCCACAAAGCGAGAGACAGTCGCAGTAAACACTGATCTCGGGTCGGTTTTCGGCGAAAATACCAGATTTTCACCGCTCATTATCTCAGCGTAGGAGCATCGTAAGGACAAGCGGTTTGTTTTATATTAACAGGGTAGGACAGTTGATCAATACCCCATAATCATCAAAATAAAACGGGCAAAGTTTCTTAATTCGATTAATACTGCAACATGGTTTCACCATTTCACCGTTGTACGCTCTCCTTCTTTATACGCTCTTGATATAATATATATATGTTATATAGCGATTATTATACTATAAGGTTGTAACCGGAATATGATGTATGCACGCACGCATGCACACAGACGCATGATATCTGTCATAAATCGATCGTTTTTCACTGCTAGGTGATATTTTCGATTCCATGCGATCGCGCTTCGACATGTTATTAGACTTTGGGGGTGTATGTGCGTGTGTTCGTGCTTGCGTACCTGCGTGTAAACGGGATTTATTTGTTCGTATACCTGCGTGCTTGCGCGCACGTGTTGTGTGCGTGTAAAATCCACATGTAATTTGCACACCTGAAGACATATATATATATTATATATGTATATGTATATATATAAGTATTATCAGAGTGACACTGATAATCGCTCCGTTTGTCGCCGCTAAATGCCGACACCGAGCCGACGGTGGCGGAGCGGTAGCGCCAACGTCGATCGGAAACACGTGATCGTCATGAAGGCGCCGACGATGGCAAGTCTTCATGAGCGCGGCTGACATCAAAGCGGCGGCTGTGACGTCACACGCGCGCATCCCCGTAAAACAAGCTATACTAGAGCTTTCACTCAACGAGTGACGGCATATTAGGGGGTGCTACTACTACTAGTACTACTACTATTACTACTACTACTACTACTGCTTCTACTACTACTACTGCTGCTGTTGCTACTACTGCTGCTGCTGTTGCTCCTGCTACTGCTGCTACTGCTGTTGCTACTGCTACTGCTGCTACTGCTACTGCTGCTGCTGCTGCTGTTGTTGCTGCTACTGCTACTGCTGCTATTGCTGCTACTACTACTGCTGGTGCTGCTGCTGTTGCTACTGCTTCTACTGCTGCTACTACTGCTGCTGCTGCTGCTGCTGATGCTACTACTACTACTACTGCTGCGGCTACTACTACTACTGCTGCTGCTACTGCTGCTGCTGCTGCTGCTGCTGCTGTTTCTAACTAAAGCCATAAACATCGTCTGCTATGTTTCCGATATTTCTTCTCGCAGACGCTCGCTGCGTCGGAGATGTGGCGAAGCAGCGATATAGTTCGACAGCCGGTAGCCATGCAACCGTTAATCATTATGTAGCGCTTTGTTACGTAAGTCGGTATGAACAGAGATATAGAGTCGTGCGCCGACGACACGCGTATGGCATCACGTCATCGCCATGCGGAGTGTGGCGCGGTTACAGAGGCTCAGTATGATCATCGCGTGCATAGAACAACAATGTTACCAAACCCTCACCCCCTAATCCTAACCCAAATTTTACCTTTAACTCTGACTAAAACTATATAACCCTAACCTATTACCCTAACCGTGACTTTAGCCTAACCTTTAGTTAATCCTAACCTTGAGCCTCTAACATTGCTTCCAATGTGATGGGTTGCCTCGTCCCCAGCTTGCCGTTATAGCGGTTCTGCTAGCGCCATGAAAATAAAAGTTATTTCTGTTAGAGTGGTCGGCTTCAACGCTCCACCCTCATTGCTTTAACGACGACGTATAGGACATGCACCCAGCTGAGTAGCACGTGCCCACACGAGTCTTCTAGCCGCTCGTATAGAAGAAACCTGCTCTCCGCACCCGGTCAATGTTCCATCTATAGTCAACGCGCGCGCTGGCGAGTTGTATTCGTGGAGCGTGTAAATGAGAACTTTGCGCGGATTGAATCAATGTGTCGTGTCGCTAGATTACTAATGAGAGATGAGAATAGATGACGGATTTCAAGGACCACAATTGAAATAATTACGCTTTTCACAATAATTTACACGAATACTTATGGTGTGTTTATCCTTGGTGTGGTATTCTAGCTGTATATTTAAATTATGTGTATATTGTTTATGATGCATACATTGATAATAGTCTAAATAAACACATTTTAAAAAATCGAGGAGAAATTCAAAGATGGCGGCGTTCGCTCGGCTGACCTTATCATCGCTTGACCGCTGGTTTGTTATTTTCCCCTGGCCCCATGGCAGATGTTCACATGACGTTGGGATGAATGATCATTTCACCTCTATATGCAGGCATGTAACATCTGCCGCGAAGGTGTGCTCACAGCGGCGTGGGAGTTTTCTTAAATAATATAAATAACCGCAAAACTTTCCGCGACGTAATATGGTAATATATATAGACACCGTCAGATTTATGCATGTCAGATTTCCCCGCGCTTAAATCTCGCTACATTTTATCGCAGCGTCTTTGTATCTTTTCCCGAAGTCAGAGTTGAAACTCTGGCCTTGTGAAACGCCAAGCCGCGTGTGCATCTTGTTTCGGCAATAATCCCCGAACTCAACGAAACGAAAAAAAATCCGCGCCAGTGGCTATCGAATGAATTAAACAGTGTCTTTAGTCTTCTTTTCGTGAGCAACCGGCCGCGACAACCGGGGGGGGGGGATCAGGTATTACCGCCCTCGCATGGATGATGACATGTCTGCCTATTAACCTGCGAGGAGGTTAGTACGACTGGTTTTTACCGCTGACGCTGCTAGTAATCTTCGTCTAACGTCGACTCGAGGATCAGATAAGAAACTGCGCAACGGGCGGGCGGGGGCGATGTGTACCGAAGCGAATCGTGCGCGAGGGGGCGCTGCGATTGCTTCCGCACGCTCGACTGCAGCCGAGCAGGCAGATTGGTAGCAATCAGTGTCCAGCAGCGACTCTGCTCACCCTCGCTCGATAGTTCTTCTGCTCTCGACTGCTCTCGTCTGCTCTGTCCGTCACGGGGAGACGAGCGTCGGACCTGATTAGCGAGAGCGACCTGTGTGTGGAATTTAAGAACAAAAGCCGCGGATGCCAGCTGCGTAAACGAGCAAGCCGAGAGCAAATTGTCACAAATGAAGTGATTGTTGTGAGCTAGGTGGACGGAGCCGATACGGTGTATACGGAGCCGATACGGTAGACAGGGGCGGGCGATAACGCTGCCCGCATACGGGAACGCAGTCTATCTGTACCTACGCGCCGAGGCGACAGACACTGAGTGCGACACACGGCGACAGCGACAACCGCCCGCGCACGCGCACGTGGGTGACATCAAAATTATTCTTTGCACGCCGATCATATCAGGTACGTAAGTACACAGGCACTTGGAGCGTCTCAATAAAAAGAGTTCTCTCTTATTCATGTTGTTTGTGCGCAGGACGGGCGTGCGGTGTACTTGTGTGTTGCAGATGAGCATTTGAACGGCATTTACAGCAAGTTATCGGCAATAATAGGCGAAATACAGTAGAGAAACATTAAGACTTTGGTAGTAAATACATTTCGTGTTTACATATTTTTTATTTTATTGAGACGTTCCAAGTGCATGTGCGTAAGTACAGACGCAAGTGTGTGTGTGTGTGTGTGTGTGTGTGTGTGTGTGTGTGTGTGTGTGTGTGTGTGCGTGCGTGCGTGCATGCATGCGTGTGTGTGTGCGTGCGTGCGTGCGTGCGTGCGTGCGTTTGCGTGCGTGCGCGCGCGCGTGTGTGTGTGTGTGTGCGTGTGTGTGTGTGTGTGTGTGTGTGTGTGTGTGCGTGTGTGCACGTGTAGGTGTACGCGTGTGTGTATGTGAGTGTAATATAATGTAGTCATCTATGCGCCACTCCTTGGTATCTGTCCAAACACCGGGTTGATAGGGTGGACGATAGTTGCACTTTGACCCGGCCATATAACCCATACGACGATAAAACATTGACAAAACACAAAAACGATGCGCTTTACTCCATATAAGGTGCATACAAATCTGCGCTAGTGATATAGCGCCCTGTAACTATCCACGTGGGTTTTAAGAGGTAGATTCCCATATTGCAGACATTTCTCACGACAAGAAGGTCACACAGTCAAGCATAGGCCTACATGTCTATGCAGCATAGTATTTGATAATCCTATGCTCCTGTGTGAGAGCGCGCGCATGCATATATAAATATTATATATATCTATATATATATATATATATACATTCATATTCGTATACACCCGCATACTATCTTAATACTATCATATATACTGGCATCTTCAAGAGCATATAACCCCTTCATGTAGTTTATATGTTTATATATTACAGTATTATTGGCTTTTGGTCTCATTATGCTATTGACTGGATCGCCGGCTGCGCAAAAACCACTACATATACGCTATGTAAATATTGAACCTTTAGCAATTTCTCCGGTGCTGTTTGTCCGTTGTTTAACCGGCTGTAGGCAGATGCGTCTAGTGGCGTAGGTGTGTAACCTTACCGTACCATCAGCGGCTACGATTAAACGTTCTAGCGCCGAGGTAGACAGACATCGGACATGCACCTAGTCGTCCGTCTGTAACACGCGGAAGCTGGGGCGGGTCCACGCAGGTGACGAGCCAGCACGATTAACCATGTATAATGCTCTCTCTCGCTCTCGCTCTCTGTCTCTCTCTCTCTCTCTCTCTCTCTCTCTCTCTCTCTCTCTCTCTCTCTCACACAATGCGCGGCGCACACACGCTCTTCTTTTACCCGTCTCTCTAGCATACTATCTGACGCGAAGCAGGCGAGGGCACGATAGATGTGAGTTGCAATTTAGTATATTGCATCAGGCGCTATACCGTTTGTTTGATTACGCATTTTTGATTCCAACCGCGATGGGCGGACCTTGTATATATGTATCTTGAAGAAACACATATAAAAATGTCTATGTACTGTTTACTATGTTTTCCTGATCAGGATAAAACAAAAGTATGATATCGCAAAATACCTCTGCGAGAATACCCTAAAAGTTAACCTATATCTACAGCATACGCATAACTTATAGACTCTCTATGCTTGTTTGCAAATCTTGCGATGATATGATTGGGATACACGGATGATAACGATATGATTTGGATACCGATAGACTGCGGATTGTATGATAGTCTAGGCCAGTTACCTGCATGCCACGTTAGTATCGGGGTAACGGGCATACGAGTAGCGATTATTACCTCCGCCAGGGCAGGCGGGGTTGTTTCACGCGGCGAGTTTTGAGTGTTGGGTTGTTGTGTGTTTGTGGTTACCATGCACGTTTCAGTTCACTTTCCGCTAGGTGCGCTGGCGTGTAGACTTTACAAACACGCAACACAGGCTAAGGGGCAACCACAGTCCTCCCCCACCTGCACGGCTCGCACTAATCCGGATCCAATTAATTATTTAATTAATTAATTAAGTAATTAATAAAAAAAAATCACATTGAGAGAATTCAGCTGCCTTGGCGAGGTCTGTCTCTCGAGTGCTCTAGTTATATTATATACTTATCAGAGCTTATAAAGAATGCAGAGCGTACAACGGTGAAATGCTGAAACACATGTTGCAGTATTAGTCGAATTAATAAACTTTCCATGTTTTATTTTGACGATTCTTTGCAGTATTATTGATCAGCTGTCCTATCTTGTTAATATAGAACAAACCGCACGTCTTTAGCGATGGCCCCTACGCCGAGCTAATGAGCGGTGAAAATCTGGTATTTTGCCGAAAACCGACTCGAGATCAGTGTTTACTGCGACTGTCTCTCGCTTTGAATAACTTCGGAGAACCTCGCGCTGTTTCCGTCAAATGATTGACAAATGAAAATGAGATACGTGTTTATTGATTGCCATAGTGATGACCCCACCTGTGCCCACCTCACGCTGGATGTGTATTGTGTAGGTAATCTCTGTAGTACTGACGTGAGTCAGCGCTACCATGGCGCTACACACGGCGACTGGAAGCAATACACTGGCCACAAAGCGAGAGACAGTCGCAGTAACACTGATCTCGCGGTCGGTTTTCGGCGAAAATACAGATTTCACCGCTCATTATCTCAGCCGTAGGAGCATCGTAAGGACAAGCGGTTTGTTTTATATTAACAGGTAGGACAGTTGATCAATACCCCATAATCATCAAAATAAAACGGGCAAAGTTTCTTAATTCGATTAACTAGCTCAACATGGTTTCACCATTTCACCGTTGTACGCTCTCCTTCTTTATACGCTCTTGATATAATATATATATGTTTATATAGCGATTATTATACTATAAGGTTGTAATCGGAATATGATGTATGCACGCACGCATGCACCCAGACGCATGATATCTGTTATAAATCGATCGTTTTTCACTGCTAGGTGACATTTCCGATTC
>NW_014577262.1:214278-226414 GCF_000485595.1 Priapulus caudatus | reverse complement strand
ACTCTCATCTCGCTCTTGCTCCTCTTCTCTCTCTTTTTTTTCCGCTTTCTCTCTCTCTCTTCTCTCATCGCTCTCTTCGCTCTCTCTCTCTCTCTTTTCTCTCTCTCTCTCCCCTCTCTCAGCTCTCTCCTTCTCTCTGGTCTTTCATGCGATCGCGCTTCGACATGTTATTAGACTTTGGGGGTGTATGTGCGTGTGTTCGTGCTTGCGTACCTGCGTGAAAACGGGATTTATTTGTTCGTATATCTGCGTGCCTGCGCGCACGTGTTGTGTGCGTCTAAAATCCACATGTAACATATATATACATATATACATGTATTATAAGTATTAGTATAGTATTATTACAAGTACTATAGTATATAAGTATTAATTAAGATTATAAATATGTAATAGTCTATAGGTTCGGGTGGGTGAAACCTACACGCGGTTCTCAAACCCTCTGTCGCTTTGCAGACGCCGCGATGGAGGTCCGCCGACGATCGCTCCCCGTCTGCGCATGCGTACTCGCCACCATGCTGTGCCTACTCGCCACGCATGCGCGCGCGGACGACGCCGCCAGCAACAACGTCACTGCCGACGGCAACGAGGTGCAGCGGGTGAACATCTGTCCGTATCAGCAGGTGGAGATGGTGGCGGTGCGCGGCACCGAGCAGCGACCGTACACGAAGCTCGTCAAGGTGTGGAAGCCCAACTGCGGCGACACGTACGACAACTGGTGCGTCGGCTACGAGAAGCGCACGCACTACTACACGGCCGTGCAGACGAAGATGCAACCGCACTACCGCACCATGTACCGCTGCTGCGACGGTTGGGCGCAGATGCCTGGCGAGCCTGGCTGCCTCTACCCGGAGTGCGGTCCCGGGATCTGCTTCAACGGCGGAGTGTGCAGCGCCGATCCGGACCACAAGCTTTGCGACTGCGCGACTGGATTCCAGGGTCCGCGCTGCCAGTACGACATCAACGAGTGCGCGATGAGCAACGGAGGATGCTCGCAGGGATGCTGCAACGCGATCGGCACCTACTACTGCAAGTGCTTCCTCGGCTACACGCTCGAGGCCGACGATCGCACGTGCGTCGACGTCGACGAGTGCGAGATGCACAACGGCGGCTGCAGCCACCGCTGCGTCAACCTCGAGGGCGGCTACCGCTGCGACTGCCCCGACGACATGACGATGCACGTTGACGGACGCACGTGCGTGACGGCCGACGCCTGCGGCGACGACAACGGCGGATGCGAGCACGTGTGCGACATGGATGACGACAGCGGCGTCGTCACGTGCTCATGCCGCGACGGCTTCGTCTTGAACGCCGACGGCCGCCACTGCGACCCGGAGGATCCGTGCACGAGCGCCAACGGCGGATGCGAGCACGACTGCGCCAACGACAGGGGGCGCGCAGTGTGCACGTGCCGACAGGGCTACCAGCTGCGCGCCGACCGCATGACGTGCGAGGAGGTGGACGCCTGCAGGCAGGACAACGGAGGCTGCGTGCAAGTGTGCACCAACGACAGGGGGCGCGCCGTATGCTCCTGCCAACCGGGATACCAGCTGCAGCCCGACAGGCGCTCGTGTGAGATCTCTGACCCCTGCCGCCAGCGCAACGGCGGCTGCGAACAGGTGTGCACCAACGATAGAGGACGCGCGACGTGCTCCTGCTTCCCCGGCTACCAGCTGAACCCGGACCGACGCACGTGCGCGACGCCGGATCCGTGTACGAACGCCAATGGCGGCTGCAACCACATCTGCACCAACGATAGAGGGCGCGCCACCTGCTCGTGTCAGCCGGGCTACCAGCTAGCTGCCGACCAGAGAACGTGCGAGTTACCGGACCCGTGCGCCGACGACAACGGAAGATGCGAGCAGACGTGCACCAACGACCGCGGCCGCGCCATCTGCTCCTGCCAGCCCGGATTCCGTCTGATGCGAGACCGCAGGTCATGCAAGCCGGAGGACCCGTGCCGCGAGAACAACGGCGGATGCCAGCACGACTGCAACAACGAGAACGGACGCGCCGTCTGCAGCTGCCAGCAGGGCTTCACGCTTCAGGCGGACGGCCGTAGCTGCGAGCGCGACGAGAGTCCGTGCGAGCGCGACAACGGCGGCTGCGATCAGACGTGCACCGACGTGCATGGCCGCGTCCGATGCTCCTGCCGCCCCGGCTTTACCCTCGCCTCCGACCGTCGACGCTGCGTCGGCCTCTGCGACGACAACAACGGCGGATGCGAGCACGCATGCGCCATCGAGGGCGGCCGCGTGCGCTGCGCATGCCGCGACGGCTACGAACTCGGTCCCGACCGACGCCGCTGCCGCAAGACAAACCCGTGCATGCACATGAACGGCGACTGCCAGCACATCTGCCAGAAGGCGGGCGAGCGCGCCGTCTGCTCGTGTCGCGAGGGTTACGAACTGCAGAGCGACGAGCGCAGCTGCGTGCGCGATCCCTGCTCGGTCGACAACGGCGGCTGCGAGCACGTGTGTGTCAACCGCATGAGCCAGCCGTTCTGCATGTGCCGCCGCGGCTGGAGCCTGCAGCCGGACCGACGCACCTGCAAGAAGGAGGAGACGTGCTCGGAGGAGAACGGCGGCTGCCAGCAAGTGTGCAACGAGCGCGACGGTCGCGTCATCTGCTCGTGCAACACCGGATACATGCTCGCCGACGACCGGCGACAGTGCGAAGAGATCAACTACTGCAAGCGACACAACGGCGGCTGCGAACACATCTGCGTCAACACGGGCGCCGGCCGCTACCACTGCGCCTGCCGCGACGGATTCTCGCTCGCCAAGAACCGCCGCAGCTGCCACCCGACGGACCCCTGCGAGACGGACAACGGCGGCTGCCAGCAGACCTGCTCGCCAGTCGACGGCGTCGCCGTCTGCTCGTGCGGAGACGGTTACCGACTCATGGCCGACGCGAGAAGCTGCGAGAAGATCGACCCGTGCGACAACGCTGGCTGCGCGCACGAGTGCCGCAGCGTCGGCGACCGACCCGAGTGTCTGTGCCGCGACGGCTACAAGCTGCTGCCCGACCTGAAGCACTGCGAGGAGATCAACCCGTGCGTGCTAAGCAACGCCGGATGCGAACACGGATGCGAGTTCCTCGGCAGGGGGCGCCACCGCTGCACGTGCCACCGCGGTTTCGAGCTAGCCGAAGACGGCCGCCGCTGCACGCCGATCGACCCGTGCGCCGTCGGCAACGGCGGCTGCGAGCAGGTGTGCACGAACATGGCCGGCGTCGCCATCTGCTCGTGCGACGACGGCTACTACCTGCGCAACGATGCGCGCACCTGCGAGGAGGTGAAGCCGTGCGATGACGGCTCCAACGGAGGCTGCGAGCAGATCTGCGAGCATCTGGCACCGGGACGGCACGAGTGTCGCTGCAAGCAGGGCTACCGGCTGCAGGCGGACGGACGCATGTGCGAGCACATACGCCCCTGCGCCTTCAACAACGGCGGCTGTGAACAGCTCTGCGAGAACGTGCGCGGCAAGCCGGCCTGCCGATGCTTCGAAGAATACGAGCTGAGTCATGACGGCGTTACGTGCGTGCCCATCAACCCGTGCCTGCGCGACAACGGCGGCTGCGCGCACACGTGCAAGCACACGGGGCCCGACGCGCGAGAGTGCATCTGCTCTGAGGGGTATACGCTCGCCAGCGACGGCGCCTCGTGCGACGAGATCAACCCGTGCGACTACAACCGCGGCAACTGCAGCCAGACGTGTCTGAAGACGGCTCCGGGCCAGCGCATCTGCATCTGCGACGCCGGATACACGCTCGAGCCGGACGGCATCACCTGCAAGGAGGAAAACCCGTGCGACATCCACAACGGCGACTGCACGCACGTCTGCAAGCACGTCGGCCCAGATCGACGCAAGTGTAGGTGCCGCAAGGGCTACGATCTGCTGCCGGACGGCGTCTCCTGCGAGCCTGTCGACCCCTGCAAGACGGACGACGGAGGCTGCAACCAGCTGTGCATCAACCTCGGGCCGGGAGAGCACGAGTGCGACTGCTATCCGGGATTCATCCTCGATCCGGCCGACGGGAAGACGTGCCGCGACCCGTGCGACATCGACAACGGCAACTGTCAGCACTACTGCCGCAGCACGGAGAGCGGCGTCATCTGCGACTGTCTGCAGGGCTTCGAGCTGACCTTTGACCTGCAACGCTGCGTCGACATCGACGAGTGCGTGCAGGGCTTCAGCGGATGCTCGCACGGCTGCACGAACAACAACGGCTCGTTCGTCTGCTCCTGTCCCGACCACTACGTCATGGACGCCGACGGACGCACGTGCACGCTGCTCAACCCCTGCGACGACAACAACGGCGACTGCGAGCAGATCTGTCAGTTCGTCGGGGCGCGGCAGCGCGAGTGCGCCTGCGTGTCCGGCTACCGGCTGCACGAGGACGGCCGCTCGTGCGTCGTCATCGACTCGTGCCTCGTCGACAACCCGGGCTGCGAGCACTACTGCAACAACACGTCGCCGGGCCGCTACGAGTGCGGCTGCTTCGAGGGCTACGCGATCGCCGCCGACGGCAGGAGCTGCGAGGACATCAACGAATGCTTCCTAAACACGGACTGCTGCGAGCAGGTGTGCAACAACCTACCAGGTAGCTACGAGTGCGTCTGCCACATCGGCTACACGGTCTCCGACGACGGCTGCTCGTGCGTCGACATCAATGAGTGCGAGATCGACGAGGGCGGCTGCAAGCAGAAGTGCGTCAACGTCGCCGGATCGTTCTACTGCGACTGCGACGACGGATACTTCCTCGCCGCCGACGGCTCCATGTGCGAACCGGGCCGCGGCGACCTCGGCCCGCCGAAGCACCCCCTGCCGAGCGACAGCCCCGACACGGTCGTCGACGAGTACGAGAATCAGCTGGAACTGAAGGAGCAGCAGGTGAAGGAGAAGTGTCGGCCCGGGTACTTCGGCCACGACTGCAGCCTGACGTGCGACAAGTGTCAGAACGGCGGCACGTGCCAGCCCGACCGCGACGGCTGCTTCTGCCCCGCCGGCCGCATGGGCGTGCTCTGCAACGAGACGTGCGCGAAGGGAACGTACGGCGTCGGCTGCAACGGCGTCTGCACGTGCCTTAACGGCGGAACGTGCAACCCGCTCGACGGCAAGTGCCACTGCCTGCCAGGCATCAAGGGAGAGAACTGCGAGGACGGCTGCCATCCGGGCTACTACGGGCGCGACTGCGATAAGGAGTGTCCGGTGACGTGCCCGAGCAAGACGTGCGACCGTCAGTTCGGCTACTGCATCTGCCGGCCAGGATATTTCGGGCCGCACTGCGAGCTGCCGTGCCCCGAGAAGAACTTCGGTCCCAACTGCAACCGAGAGTGCGACTGCAACTGGAAGCAGGCGAACGGATGCGATTCGAAGACGGGGGTGTGCCTCTGCAAGCCGGGCTTCGAGGGCAAGTCGTGCGAGAGCAAGTGCGCCGAAGGCTGGTACGGCTTCAATTGCTCGGTGCAATGTCAGTGTCTGACGTCGACGCAGTGCCACCACATCAACGGCCGGTGCGTCGGCGACTGCGCTGAAGGATTCACGGGAGAGGACTGCGACATCAAATGCCAGCCAGGGCGCTTTGGCCGCGACTGTCTCTTCGACTGTAACTGCGGCTCTCTCGACTGCGACACGAAGACGGGAGAGTGCATCTGTCCCGCGGGCTTCAATGGAGAGTCGTGTGACCGGCCGTGCGACGAGAACATGTGGGGACCGAACTGCGTGCACGATTGCACCTGCGGCAACGAGGCGGACTGCAATGGCAAGACGGGCCAGTGCTACTGCAGCGCCGGTTGGTTTGGAGCGGCGTGCCACGATGCGTGCCCGCCGGGACGCTACGGCGCCGACTGTCTCCAGCAGTGCCGCTGTCAGAACGATGCTGTGTGCGACCCGGTGACGGGTACGTGTAACTGCGCAGCCGGCTGGGAGGGCCAGCGCTGCGAGCAGGTGTGCACGGCGGGCACGCACGGCCCCAACTGCCTGCAGGACTGCTCGTGTCACCACGGCGCCGAGTGCGACCCGCGCACGGGCGACTGCGTCTGCACGCCGGGCTGGCGCGGCGACGCCTGCGAGCTGCCCTGCTCCGAAGGAACGTACGGTGCGGCGTGCCGCGGTGCGTGCGCGTGCAACAACGGCGCGCTCTGCGACCACATCAGCGGCGCGTGCACGTGCACGGCAGGCTGGCGCGGCATCGCCTGCGAACGGCCCTGCCCGTCCGGCTTCTACGGACTCGACTGCCAGCACGCGTGCAACTGCGGCAACGGCGCGCGCTGCGACCCGGTCTCCGGCTCCTGTCACTGCGCTCCCGGATGGTCCGGGTCCGGATGCAAGCAGCAGTGTCCCGACGGGATGTTTGGACTCAACTGCCAGGAGGCGTGCAGCTGCAAGAACGGCGGCACGTGCGACCCGGTCGGTGGCGGCTGCATCTGCCGGCCCGGCTTCATGGGCCAGTACTGCACGCAGGAATGTCCGGCGGGTTACTACGGCAGCAGCTGCGTGCGTCACTGCATGTGCGCCAACGACGGCGTCTGCAGCCACATCACGGGCGAGTGCAGCTGCCCGGCCGGCTACTGGGGCGACGCCTGCGAGATGGAATGCCCGACGGGATACTTCGGAGCCGAGTGCGCGCGTCGCTGCCGCTGCCTGAACGGCGGTACGTGCGACCGCGTCACCGGCGCCTGCCACTGCGCGGCGGGATACCGCGGCGAGCACTGCGAGGGGAGGTGTCCGCCGGGACACTACGGCGCCGACTGTAAGGAGATGTGCACGTGCGCGCACGGAGACTGCCACCCGACGACGGGCGCGTGCGAGTGCATGCCCGGCTGGATGGGAGAGAAGTGCGAGGAGACGTGCGAGCAGGGCAAGTACGGATACGGATGCTCGCGCGAGTGCACGTGCGGCGACGAGCCCTGCGACCACGTGACGGGCACGTGCGACTGTCCGGATGGCTTCACCGGGTTCATGTGCCAGCACGTGTGCGCGCCGGGTTACTACGGCGCCGGCTGCGCGAGCGTCTGCAACTGCACGGCTAGCCAGGTGTGCGAGCCGGTGACGGGCGAGTGCAAGTGCAAGCCAGGCCTGCGCGGTAAGAAGTGCAAGCGCAGCTGCCCGCCCGAGCAGTTCGGCTCCGACTGCTACGAGGACTGCATGTGCGAAAACGGCGCCCACTGCGACCCGAGCAACGGCGACTGCTCGTGTCCGGCGGGCTGGATCGGCACGCTGTGCGACCAGCCGTGCCCGCGCATGTGGTACGGCGTCAACTGCACGCAGCTGTGCGACTGCCGCAACGGCGGCCAGTGCGACACGAACACGGGACGCTGCGTCTGTCCGGCTGGCTTCTCCGGAGAGCAGTGCGAGCGGGAGTGCGCAGCCGACTTCTGGGGCATCGAGTGCAACAACACGTGCGCGTGCGAGAACGGCGGCCGCTGCGCGAAGCTGACGGGAGCGTGCTCGTGCGGCCTCGGCTGGATGGGAGAGCGCTGCGAGCAGCCGTGCGCTGCCGGCACGTACGGTCCGGGATGCTCGCTCGACTGCGAGTGCCAGAACGACGCCGAGTGCGACCGCGTGTCCGGCTGCTGCCACTGCCGCGCCGGCTTCTACGGCAAGCGCTGCGAGTTCGCCTGCCCCGCCGGTTTCTACGGCGAGTACTGCAGCCTGCAGTGCGACTGCGTCGGTGGCGCCATCTGCGAGCCGGACACCGGCCGCTGCCTGTGTCCGCCAGGTCGCGTCGGCGACGACTGCGAGCGCACGTGCGACGCGGGCCGCCACGGCGAGAGCTGCCAGCAGAAGTGCGACTGCGGCGTGTACCCGTGCAGCGCCAAGACGGGCGTTTGCAAATGTCCGCCGGGTTTCGCCGGCCGTCGCTGCGGCGAGCCGTGCCGCATCGGCCGCTACGGCTCCAGCTGCGCGTTCACGTGCGAGTGTTACAACGGTGCCCTCTGCGACTCGGTCACCGGCCAGTGCCTCTGCTCGGAGGGCTTCGTCGGGCCGAAGTGCCAGTCGCTGCAGATAGACTCCGTCGATGCGGCTAGGGGCGACATGCCCGGTCAGCTGGGCAGCAGACGCCGTCGCCGACGGTCGCTGCGATTCGATGATCTGCTAAAAGATTTCTAACTGGTCGCCGACCGCCACCCGTGTACTAATGCAAGACTAGGCGCGTTATTATTATTATTTAACTGAACTCTTCTTATCTCGTAACGACGGCAGGGCAGGTCTCCTGTATTCATTCTTATCTCATCTACACTGCCACCAGCGACGAACTTATACACACCCCGGGTCACGAACGGTTCGCATGTTTGATGCTAACGACACTGCTGCATCTAACAGCCTGCGTGAAACATTACGACGCACGCCTGCGCGAACGCACGAGCGTATGCTGAACATTGTTGTTGTTATGGTTTCACTGACTGTTCTCGCACTTTCGGATTTTTCGATATAAATCGACTGTATAAACAAGTGACATTGATATTTGGACGCCGGCGACCAAGCAAACGCATTGGATACTCGGTGCGAGGTATGTACACAGTTGTTATGTTTATTACATTTGATATCAGCGCGACCTGCGCACGTAAACAGTCATATATCCACACCTACTTTCAGGTAGTACGACCGCACTAAACGCTTCTCTGTGCATACCTGAGAAATTGTATCGGTCTCTATAGTGTATGTTTAGTTTAGGCATGCTTTTAGTCAGGTGAAGGTCAATGAAATAGCAAATGTAAAGCAGAGCGGGGGAGAGAAAAGGGGATATTTAATCTTAATGGGTGTGCACGCATTTTTTTATCGTCAAGAAAGAAACCCTTTGCGCGCTTTCTTACTTTTTTTGTACGTTTAATATGCACGTTTTCGGCACCTCTGGTTCCTGCGAGCTAAAGACACTGCAGTGTCAAGTAGCAAAGCAGCAGAGGATCAGACCCAGTCTATGTAACATGGCCCACTATTCAAGAATCAGATTTTGCGGAAAAGAAAGAGGATCTTTTGTATTCTCTTGTGTGTGTGTGTGTGTGTGTGTGTGTGTGTGTGTGTGTGTGTGTGTGTGTGTGTGTGTGTGTGTGTGTGTGTGTGTGTGTGTGTGTGTGTTTAAGAACTCGGCGTAAGGAAACGTCACGGTATTTGAACGCGCAGCCGTGGCTGGTTTCTTTACATTAGATTTACTGTTTCATTCAGATTAAAGCTGACCTCTTTGTGGCATGTCCCGTGGAGTGACACACAACCAGTTCAAATTCTTCTTGTCATGCAACGAAAGTTGCAGAAATTATCGAACTAAACGCTGCAAAAAAACACGAAACATGATGGCTTACGAGAACTAGCGCATTTCTCACCTTCACACGTCGTTAATGTAGGGAATAGGATTAAGGTTAAATTTATGAGGAAATATAGGTAAATTAATCGTGGTCATAATCAGAACCTTATAGAAGAATATCAAACTTACATGGTAATCAAACGTAAGCTTGGCATTCTGTTGATGAAGATATAAATATATGCTTTGAAGTCAAACGTCAAATATATGAAACGTCAAAGACAACGACACGGGCACACACGCTAAACTAATCTAACACAATCTACCTACTTGTATTTCGTATTTCAAAGTAATTGCACTGTGTTACAGAAGGAAATGGGTAAATTTGACCGGCATAAGAAATGTATTAGGCTAATATATGCGTGCATAACTTACCATTGTGTTAGGAGCACGATTTCATTTCGCGATGTACTAACTTTTTTTTATATATCATCCGTTATTCGCGTATTCTTGTAATCTCTTTTGTTAACGGGTGATTTTGGTGCACAAAATAGCGCGAATTTATATATAATGCGTGCGTGACGTTATGTCACGTCCTTTGTGACGTTACAATGACTTGTGGTTACAATGGCATTAACAGATTAAACGGAATCGCCCTTGTGCGCTAGCGAAGGATGCTACTTATAAAATCGCATACAAACCCTTGCTGAACGATGTTCATAAGCTGGTATTATACCCACCCGCGTGCGTGTGAATGGGATGCCAATATCAGCTTTCATCACGTTTGGCGTATTTGTACCTCCCGCTCCCGCCTTCCGCTGATACGATCTTATAGAACGTGATATTGACTTGTCGGGCCGTATCACGTACGCTCCATTCACGCAATGCGACTGACCTGAAAATCGGCGTGAATAGAAGGCGCGCATTACGTGTGTATTTTATCATGCAATTTAATCTATTCAATCCGACTTTGATGTACGATTGAGTAAGTGTAACCAACGACCACGCAACGGGTTTGAAAAGTCACACGCATATTTGCGTGTAGTAATCCAGGCACGCCGCCGCCAAACCTTGTGGGATCTTATATAGGTGTGTTATAAACCTGGGCTACGAACATGCAGCATGCATACTCGGTCGTGTAGACAGCCACCTCCTCATGGCTCTCCCACCTTACTTATTATTCCGCTTCACATCGGGGCATCTAGGGCGATAGATCTCTGATAAGAAAAGCACACGTCTCATACGCTGGTGGGGAATAAAATACATTTATATATATATTATTATATTATATATAAATATATACAATATAGCCTCGCCCATCCGTTTGTCACTGCGCTTTGTACTGTTGTTCAAATACTGCCAATTGCGTTGGTGGGGTTTTACGACCACTGCCCAGAGTGTAGCCCACGTCTATGTCGTGGTGGGCATGCAGCAGCGGGGGAGCGAGTGCGACATGATACGCGCAGTATATAAACCCTGTAATGATGGCCCAGCCTTATGTTCATTCGCAGCGGGGTTAGGGTTTTGTGGTTAGGGTAATGTTAGAGTGATATTTACAGGTTATTGCCTCAGTTAGCTCCAGAAACTAGCCATATATCATAAGAACTGGGCATACATCGACTGTGTACATTGACGTTAGTCTCGCAGGCCTAGCTCTGGTTATATTTCAGTAAAACCAGGGTTGGGGTAGGCTTAGGGTCAGGGTCGGAGTTAGGGTTACGGTCATATTTAGGGCTGTGGCTACATTACGAGTTAGAATCAAGATAACGTGATCGTTAGGTTATTGCAGTAGTAAGAGTTTGAGATTACGGCCGAGTTTATGGTGACGGTGAAAGTTATATATTGTTATTACTTCAGTGAAAGTAGGGATTATAAAGCTAGAATGAATAATAATTATAATAACTATAACTATAACTACAACTATAATACCAGGAAAACATGAATAGAGAATTCTTGTACCCATGATAATACTACCCTTGTGTCACGCCAGCGTGTACGTTGAACATGATATGACCCATGCACCTGCATGGTCACGGCGCAAACTCCACCCACCTCACACTATAACAACGCTCTCTCATCTCCTGTTCAAATGCTGCTTGTATACAGACCACCAAGCCGGGGCCCCAGCCCAGTTTTATGGCGAGAGCGTGCCTTGAATACGGGCAGACGATATAAACCTCGTATAACGCGTGATGTATATGGACAATAGACTGTTTCCAAATGTCTTGGGCTGCCAGCAGGGTTTTCGCTGGCTTACGGGTTTAGTCTAGATGTATATATACCAGGAGCTCATAAATATAGCTCTCTATTATGAGCTCCTGAATATATACTACACGTCAGTCGTGGACAGGATGAGCAAGTATAACACTTGAAGTGTATATATACACTTCAACTTGTACTCAATCCCAAACTGCACATGCCCGCATGCAAAACGCACGTACGTACGTTTCATCCACACGCGACGTCTCTGTTCGCCAGAGTGGTTTTAAATTAATGCGGAAACGCTGTTAATATTAATTCATCATCGAGAGTGATTCTTTTACAATGCTAGCACTCTGAATTCCTGTACATAGATAATGCAAACTGCTAGTCCCAACCAGCAACCGAGATATCGGCGTTTAGTAGCAAGGTGCATTGAAACAGACAGCCCCGTAGACGACGAATAGATAGACAACCACCACATCGTAGACAGATATAGACACATACCAAACACAGCATTATACGATAATCAAATAGGCAGACCAGACAGGGCAGAAGACAGACAGACATACAGATCAGACAGACAGGCAGGCAGGCAGACAGCAGGGCCGGCGACACGATGACCGACGGACAGACGGACGACCGACGGACGGCACGGACGGTCGACGGACGGACGACGACGGACGGAACGGACGGA
>NW_014577262.1:206778-209278 GCF_000485595.1 Priapulus caudatus | reverse complement strand
ATGCAATCCTAAAATGCTTAGTAAAACATCGCATCAATCTAATCTAATGTGTGCGTGCATACGTAGATATACGTGTGTATGTATGTCCGGCCTATAGGCAAAAGCGCGTTTCCGTCTGTCCAGAGGCGACGAGTCTTAATTCTCATCCGTCACTGTGCGCTTGATCGTAAACACGCTAAAGAATGGACCCAGATATGTGCACAAATACGCCGACGCAAGAATAACTTGCTCGACTATAGAGAGATGCTGTGCGGCAACCGTGCGTGAAAGAAAGGCGCCAGTGCAGTGAACTCACCTCCTTGCGCGACCAACTCTCATAACGACTCATTAGATTCGCATTCGGCTCCAATAAGCGGGCGCGGTGTTAATGCCGCTAATGCTACGCGCGGCACCGGCCATTGTCCATCCTCGGACAATCGGCTCGGGGCAGAGCGGCCGAGACAAAGCTAGCATTAGAGCGCTCGTGATTGCGTGGGCATGGCGCGGCGGCCGCACTCAGATGAATGTTGGAGCGGCGGCGCGGATGCCGGCCCCCGCCGCCCGGGGGAGCCATCATCGCGGCGCGTAACCCTTTACTAGTTTATTAGTACTCATAAAGACGGCATATCCGTCCCGGACGACTGCGACAGCTCGAGCTACGAACAATGTTGATTGGTCAATATCCGTAGTATACGTAATAAACGGTCAGCAGATATGTGATGCCACTCTTCCTCTTGCCCACGTCCATGTCGTGGTGGGCAGCAGCGGGGGAGCGAGTGCGACATGATACGCGCAGTATATAAACCCTGTAATGATGGCCCAGCCTTATGTTCATTCGCAGCGGGGTTAGGGTTTTGTGGTTAGGGTAATGTTAGAGTGATATTTAAGGTTATTGCCTCAGTTAGCTCCAGGAAACTGCCATATATCATAGAACTGGGCATACATCGACTGTGTACATTGACGTTAGTCTAGCAGCCTAGTCTGGTTATATTTCAGTAAAAGCCAGGGTTGGGGTTAGGCTTAGGGTCAGGGTCGGAGTTAGGGTTACGGTCATATTTAGGGCTGTGGCTACATTACGAGTTAGAATCAGAATAACGGTGATCGTTAGGTTATTGCAGTAGTAAGAGTTGAGATTACGGCCAGAATTATGGTGACGGTGAAAGTTATATATTGTTATTACTTCAGTGAAAGTAGGGATTATTAAAGCTAGAATGAAGAATAATTATTATAACTATAACTATAACTACAACTATAATACCAGGAAAACATGAATAGAGAATTCTTGTACCCATGATAATACTACCCCTTGTGTCACCCGCAGCTGTACGCTGAACATGATATGACCCATGCACCTGCATGGTCACCGGCCAAACTCCACCCACCTCTATATAACAACGCTCTCTCATCTCATGTTCTAATGGCTGCTTGGTATACAGACCAGCCAAGCCGGGGCCCAGCCCCAGTTTTATGGCGAGAGCGTGCCTTGAATACGAGGCAGACGATATAACCTCGTATAACGCGTGGATGTATATGCATGGACAATAGACTGATTCCAAATGTCTTTGGCTGCAGCAGGGTTTTCGCTGGCTTACGGGTTTAGTCTAGATGTATATATATACCAGGAGCTCATAATATAGCTCTCTATTATGAGCTCTTGATATATACTACACGTCAGTCGTGGACAGGATGAGCAAGTATACACTTGAAGTGTATATATACACTTCAACTTGTACTCAATCCCAAACTGCACATGCCCGCATGCAAAACGCACGTACGTACGTTTCATCCACACGCGACGTCTCTGTTCGCCAGAGTGGTTTTAAATTAATGCGGAAACGCTGTTAATATTAATTCATCAATCGAGAGGTGATTCTTTACAATGCTACACGTCTGATTCTGTACATAGATAATGCAAACTGGTAGTCCAACCAGCAACCGATAGTCGGCGTTAGTAGCAAGGTGATTGAAACAGACAGCCCCGTAGACAGATAGATAGACACGCACACATGTAGACAGATATAGACACATACACAAACACACATATACAGATAATCAAATAGGCAGACAGACAGGCAGAAGGACAGACAGACATACAGACAGACAGACAGGCAGTCAGGCAGACAGGCAGGCGGGCGGACGGATGGACGGACGGACAGACGGACGGACGGACGGACGGACGGACGGACGGACGGACGGACGGACGGACGGACGGACGGACGGACGGACAGACAAACAGACGGACAAACAGATAGACAGACAGAGAGACAGACAGACAGATAGACCGACACACACATAAACACACACACACACACACACACACACACACACACACACACACACGTCACACACACACACCAACGGCACTCACACACACACACACACATGACCCACAGGCAGCGCACGCACGGCACAAGCACACGCGCGACACAAAGGTCACAACACACATCCACACACATAAACACACAGCACACGACACACACACGCACACACACACACACACACACACACACGCGCGCGCGCA
>NW_014577262.1:196020-201802 GCF_000485595.1 Priapulus caudatus | reverse complement strand
CCACACCACACCACACGCACGCCACGGCACTGCACGCACGCAGCATCGCACGACACAGCACACACGCACCATCGGTCATCCGCGCGCCCTGCAACCGCCCGGCCGAACACGTCCTAACACTCTTGCTAACGTTTTTACTAATCTCATCCGAGCGTCGTACCATATAAGCCGTCGATGTGATAATAACTCAACAGTGTCCACACGCGGATTCAGGTGACGGATTAAATGCTGGCACTGCCCTCGTCCGTCGGCAGGCGTAAGACTTGCGCTGCCACGGAGCAGAGAAACCCGTCAACGCCGTGAGCTAATGTTTTTTGCCTCTCCGAAACAGAACAAGCATCGCGTCGCCGTGCGGTGAACAAATCCAGGAGCTCGACGTGAACGAGTGGGACGATGGCGGGGAGAATATATAAGCGTGAGAGCCACTGACGGGAGGCGACTTGCAAGCGATCCCTCTCTGCTTTTTGTGCTTATCCTTTCATTTCGTTTCGGTGTAGGTCAGGGTTAGAACTGGCGATTGAAAATTGGCTCCGACGTGCTGAACGGGACACCAAGGGCCACTACGAACATCACCAATAAGGCAACACTCTTACTACTTAGCCCAATGCATGCCGAAGCTGAGGGCGAAACGGAGAAAGAGAGTTATCAAAACGAGGAAGAGGGAAAGGGGAGGCAAAGAGAGGGCGCGCGCATGCTCGCGTGAGATGAAGAGAGGAGAGGACGATGAGAGCTGTTGCGGAGAGCGAGCAGGCAGAGATAAGAGAGAATGAGAGAGAAAGGGGGAAAGGAGAGAGAAGGAGAGCGAGAGGCAGGATAGAAGCAGAGAGGAGAGGGAGAAAGGGAGATAGAGAGAGAGCAGACGAGAGAAAGCAGAGAGAGAGGAGAGAGAGAGCAGAGAGAAGAGGAGAGAGAGAGATGAGGAGAGAGACGATCACGCGCTCGGTTACCCGCACAGGATTGTGAATTATGCTAACAACGACCGAACATCGGGCAAAACTGTCACGCTCCGGTCAGACTTAATTGTCTCTTCTCAACTGTTAAATCCGATGGTCACCAACTCGGACAAAGCCGTCTTCTACAGCGCCACCGTGGGTGTCCGACAGCGGCATGGTGAGGCACGCTGCAATACGACGTCCAACAATGGGCGAAAAGCCACACTTTTGCCCGGGCTGTAATCCTCTCTCTAACTGAACCCCGAAGCGCTAGTGGTTTTAGGCTCGTCCTACAGCGTTAACGTCTATAGAACGCCTTAATTGGAAGTCGATTTGAAGTGTAGCGTGCCGCGTGCCACACACACACACACACACACACCGCGAGGACGTCTAGTTTAGATCACAGGCATTATTATTCGTTGTTGACCCATGCTTCCAGCGGCTAGGCTCACAAGCATATATACACTAGGGATAAACCCAGCGTTTAGAGGCGACCTGCGACATGTCAAGGGTCGACCGTCTTCTCTCGGTGATGGAATCCGCGATATTGACAAACGGTCAAGCAATGACCGCCACAATACCTGACCATGTAATGGTTTTATGAGTAGACAGTGCTATTAGGCGGTCGGCGGCCCACGCTGGCTATTGATCCAGTAGGAGGAGCTGACTGCGACCGCGGCTGCTCTTCCCGAATGTCTGATGAGTGGGCCGTAAGTCACCCACACCGTCATCAACAGCGTGATGTGCCTGTATTAGCTCCTATGTCGTAGCTGTCAGGTAATTTATTACCCCCTCCCCCTCTCCCCTCCACCACCACCAATACCACCACGCCGCGCTACGTAACAACTGTTTGGTCGGTCATAGACCTTTTCTCTCGAGCACGTCTGAGAAACGTTGGCGGGTTTTTGTTGAGTGAGCGAGGGCAAGTGTGTCAGCAAAAAGCTGCCGCCGTTGAAGTTCATCAGACGGCCGCTCAGCATCCGGTGTGAATAAGTTTTAATTGTCCGCCGCTGTGCCCATCGAAATCTCATTACCTGTTCAATTTAATGTGATTCTAGCTGAATCGTCGAACATTTTTTAAGACGATAGAGTCGCGCTCCTTATGTGTCTTTTTTATGGGTAAACACGTTTGCTTGCTTGTGTTCAAACACATTAAGTTTGGTGTTTTATGTGTCGCATTAAAACTCATTGCTTAAGCACACATTGGCTACGCCTGTTGCCTCTTCATGTTTCTTGTATTTATAATCGAGTGAATCTCGAATATTGTTATTTTGCCCTAATACATCATGCGACAGCATAATATAATACTCACTGTATTATGTGCGTCACGGTTTGTGAGATCCACTAGCAACTAGTGCGTCACCATCACTTCTCGTAGCCGACAAAATATAAATTACAGTGCGACTAAATTAGCATGCGTGATATGCTCCTCCGTGGGTAGATCGGTACGGGACAGGCAGTGACGGAGAGACAGCAAAATCTTTGACAAATATCTACTCTTCAACTTTACACGCAAAATGGGGGTACGCTTCGTGTCGCTGCATGTTCCATTGTTTGAGAAGTCCAAACAGGCGTTAACCGGCGGGCGGCGTCGGGCGTAAAATCGCCTAATGCTATTTTGAGATATTTATTTATTCAAAAATATCGCGGTCGAGTGAAATCACAGAAGTCCGCTCTGTCTGCGTTGTGTCCAGGGCTGCGTTGCGCGTCAATAAACTCTGCTAGATTCCGTGAGTTTTTTATTAAACATTTGTTTAATAAAAAAAAAAGGCTAGTTCTCAATGCTTGCCGAAAGTCGTGAATAAAAAGAGCATTCGTAGAGGGTTTTGACATAAAAAGGAAGCACCCTGTGCACTTGTGCTTCCATTGCTTTGTAAAGCAATTTTCTGAAGTATGATCTTATCGAGTTTCTCAGCCCATATGAATTTCCATCTGTACAATAAAGACAAAAATATGTGCGCTGTGTATGTTTGGATCGCTATAAAAAAAAAAACAAGCAAGCAGGGTAGGTCTATGTTTTGATATATAAACGACACATATATATATATATATTATCAAGAGCTAATAAAAACAAATGATAACTAATTTGTTAGCTCTTCATATTATAAACTTCCAATTACTGGAATGAACACCCTTACCTCACCTGGGGTTTAACGCGTTGTATGTTTGTTTAACCATCGCCATCAACATTATCTGAAATGTAAACATTGTAAAGTGGGTGTGAACTTGGGATAGACAATGACGGACAGCTCGTCGTTCCAGCTAAGATGAGAATAATGTTCTACTGTTCTTAGACAGATCGCTCATGACTAAGCAGGAATTTAGCGGGTGCGAATGACCGTTTACTGTACACACTTATAATACGGTTTCACTTGTGAGAAAAGTTCGTTCTCTTTCAAGTATCCCGCCATGCATCGGTGAAGAGGTTCATATACAGCCGTGTACAAATGGCATCGATCAGCGCAAAGCAAAGATCTGTCGACCTGTCAGTAAGACTAACATCAAGAGCTAGTAAATACCTATCAATCAATCAATCAATCTATCAATCAAGAGCTATAATTTATTAGCTCTTGCTAACAAAATGTAAATCATCTAATATGCGCTCCGAAGCGGTCCTAGGCCGCGATACAATGACAGCTGCTTGTAGCTGTTGAAATACAGGGCCGGGGAAGATATATTGCTTCCAGGATCTCGCAGGGGATGAGGAGGGCAGGTTGATGACATTCGGCCCATGGCCGCCAGAGAGAATATTTCCCGCCAAGATATATATATATATAAAAGAGAGAGATAGAGAGAGGGGGGGGGGTCGAGAGAAAGGAATTCGAGGCGAGAAATCGGGTAATTCTTATATTTCCTGTTCGATCTATGTTATCGGGTAGATGTGAGATGTTGTTTAGTGGTTAGGCTGAAGCTAACTTCATCTCTAACAGCATCTAGAAGTAGGATGTTATCATCTGGTTAACCGTCCACGTATATAGTGATCAATATTATTCATTATTATGTTTATCTGCGTTTACTGCCGGCTAACAGTTTCCACCGAAACCAATCAGGAGGCCCCCCTCCCTCTCTCTGTGGACCCTGCGCTCTATATGCCCATCGTGATTGAACTGTTGTATGCAATGTGACTGTGCCAGGTTAGGAATGAATTGAGAATAAGACAGACATGATATTGCGTATAAATCCAAAAAAAGCAAAAAAATGGAAAATCCAAAAAATCCAAAATCCGAAATGTCTGTGTTATTTTGAATTCATTCCTAACCTGGCACAGTCAGACTGCATAGAAGAGTTAAGGCACTAACAAAATGCTTGTCCACAGACAGACAGACAGACAGACAGACAGACGGACAGAGATCGCAGATATATATATATAGAAGCAGCCGTTTCATTTGCGATCATAGGAACGCCCGCTTATAACGTTGGCCTGCAGTACGGCGTAAAGTATCGAAACCAGGCAGAGTACTGCAGTTCGTCTGAGTTTACAGTTAATGTATGTAATTTATGTACTATAAGTGACCGCGAGCGCATTGAGAGTTTTTGAGACTACTACGAGCACTCACTCATGCACTGTTGAAATGGGCATTTGATTGGTTAGAATCGGGGTCGCGTACGGGACGCCTTGGAACCAGAACGACATCTGATGCGCGCGCACGCAATCGATGGCCGCTAACCGATTGATTTTATCTACAAATATTTAACTTGCCGATTATTCTCAAAATGTCGGAGCAACGCTCTCCACGCGCATGCGCTCTAGCTCTCCGACCGAGCAACAGGGCGGAGGCACATTATTACGCTTCCGTTTGCGATGCCGACCAATTTCCCCCCGCCGTCGTTTACTTAACGACGATGAAAGTGTGCAGGCCCCTCCCTGCCCTGCTTCCTCCGTCGGTCTCTATCCCTTCATGACTAACCCTCCCCCCATCCGCTTCCCTCTTTCTCTCGCGCGCGCGCGCTCTCGTTCTCGCTTTCTCCATCGCTCTCTCGTTGATCGCTAATTGCACAACACAGTATGCTAAATTATTGCCCCGTGGATTGTTCCAGTAATGACCATTGCTTATATATATTTATATATATATATATGTGTGTGTGTGGTATATATATATCAGGCGACTACGCGCGCCACGCGGTGACCGTCGCGACAACACAAACAGGCCCAGCCGGCGACAAACTCGTGACTCACGAAGCGCGACATATTGATATTAGCTGTGGCGACAAAGCGAACGAGCTGTCATCACACGGTGGCACTTTTCGCCGCGTCGTCGCAACAGATGCAGGAGCGGTCACGTGATCGCGCGGACACACTGTCAACGTACCGGTGCGAAGGTCGAAGGCTGTAAAAGCGGCTCTATATTATCGACCTGTGTGCTCGCCGCATGTCTGGCGAGGCGGGAATGCCGTACTGCACGCGTCTGGTATTGCCCCAACTCCCGCTATAAGCGGAGATTGTTTTCCTGAAAATCGGAGGACGTTCAGAAACATCCGTACTTTTACTCCGTAGATGCTCGATGCCGTCTGGCTAAAATATCGACGTTCGTATTATGCGACTGAGGTGCGGAACGTATCGGGTGGGCCTTGCATGGTCTGCGGGCAGTAATACACCCGACCGCCCTGACGCTGGCCATATCGATCAGCCAAATCCTTATTATTATATCGATCACCCTAACCATATTTATATCGATCACCCTAATCCTAGCTCTATCGCAGACGTTATCGATGGCGCTGGCGTACAGATGTTGTGGGAACAGAATTGGGCCGACTCTGACGCATCGCGCATCACAATACACGTCGCCTCCACTCTCTCTCTCTCTCTCTCTCTCTCTCTCTCTCTCGCTCTCTCGCTCTCGCTCTCTTTC
>NW_014577262.1:188369-192045 GCF_000485595.1 Priapulus caudatus | reverse complement strand
ATACAAAAACACGCGCGCGCGCACGCACGCACGCACACACGCACGCACGCACATACAGACACACATATATATATCGCTCTCTCTCTCTCTCGCGCGCGCGCGCTCTCTCTCTCTCTTTCACTCTCTCTCCCTCTCGCTTATTCTCGCTCTCTTTTTCTCGCTCACCCTCTCTCTCTTTCCCTTTCTTTCTTTCTTTCTCTTTTTCGCTCCCTTTCTCTCTTACTCTCTTGCTCTCTGTGGCTGGACCCACAGGCTAATACCAATCCAACTAGCATTGCTAGAGGCTCAATAACAGCATTGTTGTTGGGCGCCTCCCAGATTGAGGTGCGTACAGTCGGATGGCTCTCCGACGCGTTATAGCACCGACACTGCTCCCGGGCCTGCAGACGAACCTCTATACAGCGCTCTATATGCACTCTCTGCACGTACGTCTACGCCTGTGTTCAGCTGACTGAGAGACTAAACGCCAGCGGCTAGAGAGCATTTCATGCGAGCGTGCAGCATGCTAGTGAGCCACGAATATGTTAAACTTAACACTAGCTCTTTTCATCTAACGCTAACCCAAACGATAATCCTCACCGGTACAACTATCTCTAAGACTTTGTATACATATAACTGTAAGCGAAAACGGAATCATAACCTTAACGCTAACCCTAACATTAACCTTAACCCTAACGCTAACGCTAACCCTCACCGTAACTCTAACCCTAACCCCGGTCTTAACTCTAACCCAAACCATATGACCCCAACCCCCAAAACCCCAAACCAAACCCAAACCCAAACACAAACACCAGCTCAACCCCACCCCACCCCTAACCCTAACCCTGATCCTATCCCCAACCCTAATAACGTCCGTAACCCTCCCGTAAACATCACCACCCCATTTCCAACGCGTTATTGACTTAATTGGTGTTAGGTCCTATGCTGACCTTATGTTCTATTAATTATCTGGATACCACGTGCCACATACTGGTGCACACGTAAATGTTCCCAGTCAGCGATTTTTGGTTTCAGACCTACTGGTGCATTTCTGTTTTTCACGCTAACAACCTAGTTGGCGCGTGCAGCGACCCCTGGTGGTCGTTACGCATATTAAGAGGCCTCCATTGAGCTCGTCTTAATCGAACTTCTGTCTAATCGTCAGTAACGTGGAAGCCGTGAGAGCGTGCATGCGACCACCGGGCGACTTCCTGCTTGCACGCTGAACGGGCGCCGTCGTGGGCGAGACGTGTTTTTCGAAGGGTCTGCGCGTTAAAATGCTGCTTTTCCGCTGCCGGACACAGTCGCGGGCCACCGTGTTTTTGCTCGAACGCAAACAAGCACTCGAACCGAAATTTGAATGCGCTCGTTATATCACGCGCGTCGGGCGGCGGCGGCGGCGGCGGCGGCGTCGGGCGGCGGTGTTCACTCGTCGCGGCCGTGTTTGACTTGCTGCGCCGTGCTGCGCCCGCCCAGCCTGTGCCGCCGGGCGCGCTTTGCACCTTTCCGACACCGAGCCCCCGGCGACCGGGCGGATGTGCGTAACGCGACCGCGCTCACCCGCAGCGAACGCTAACGCCTGTAGCAGCAGCAGCAGCAGCAGCAGCAGCAGCGATGCCTAATGCATGTCCGTAACGCGAGACGTGTGTACCTGTAGTGTATAGCAGAAAGGCTGGAGTAGGAAGCTGGATGCGGTAATAGGAGACGCTCAGTGGGGGCGGTGTGGGAAGTGTACTGGTGTAGGAGGAGTGTTAGGGTGGGAGGGGTGCTGCGTATGTAGGATTATCGGGATGGGTGGAGGGATGCGTATGTGTGGGCTATTGGGATGGAAATAGGCGCGGATTGTGAGAAGTGGTAGGGGCTGGAATTGTACTGGCGTTGGAGGAGTTATAGTATAGAAGGAGGGCTCAACAGAGATGAGGCTTAGGTGTGAGGGAGGGAGGTTGGTACGTGAATATAGGGAGGCGATGCGCCGAGTCGTATTGGCAATTATCAGCGAGAAGGAACTTGTATGTTAGATGACGGACGGGTGACTATTCTGCCAGATGGCGAGAGGTGGGAAAACCTCAATCGCAGGTTTTACGTGAGATTGACTGACCGCACGAAAGATCGAGAACATCCACGCTCAGGCATCGAACGCATGACGAACGGCAGTCATATCGAGTGCATGAAATACGCCGCTGCACTGTGAGGCTTGTGTCAACATCGTTGCACCGGCGGCCGCGCAATGACAAGCGTACAGAGTGCTTGGTGGCGCATGAAGTAGGTCGAGACCGGCATATAGCCAGCCACACACACACACACACACACACACACACACACACACACACACACACACACACACATACATACATCTTGTGCCGAGTGCCTTATCGGCGAGAAATTAGCCTTTCCCGTGACATGTGGACAAACGGCGGGCTCATTATGGTGCTTCTGAAGAGCCATTGACGGAGTCCCAAGAAAAGACACTCTCCCACTACCTCCTCTTCCCACCTTCATTTGGAGAGCGGGAAGAGTCTTTTATACGACACTTTAGCTTTCGAACATAAAGGTTCGAGCATGTGTACACGGGTACGTATGTGTGCGTACATCCAATAGCGGCCTGTCAGTAGGTTTGTATAGACTATAGCTTTCAGAGGGCAAGAGGTCGCAGCGACAGCGGGAGATCCTTATTCGTAGAGTTACAAAGGTTCCTTTTTGTATCTTTTCGTTTCGCTCGCCGCCTCTCAACTATTGTTCTCTCCCTCTCGGCCTCTCCCTCTCTGCGTCTCTCGGTCTCTCTTTCTCTCTCGCTCTCTCTCGCTCTCTCTCTCTCTCGCTATCGCTCTTTTGCTCCCCATCCCTCTCCCTCTGTGCATGTCGCTTTCGCTCTCGCCCACTCTCTGTCTTTTATCTGCTATTGCACGGTCGCGGACAAGAACAGGATCCGGCTGGGGACAAATGGGAAGGGGAGGGTCGAGGCTCAACGTGGTGTCTAGCCAAAATCTGTCAGCTCGACATCTCCAGCGAAGTTGTCCGACATTGTCAGCACAGGTGACCAGGCACCACGTGTATTGTAAGCAACACCTAGGGCGTGTGTGCGCGCGTGCGTGAGCGTGTGTGCGTGAACGCGCACGCGTTTGTGTGCGTGTGTGCGTGCGTGCATGTGCGTATGTGTCTGTGTCAGCGTGCGTGTGCGCTCGTGCGTGTGTGTGCGTGCGGGCAAGCGAGCTGCGCTCATGAGTATATACGTGCGTGTTCGCATAGGAAAACGGTTACGGACGCCCCCACCCCTTTCCCCGCGGTACGTCTATGTTATAGGCATTCATGCGACCAGAGATAGCCGCGTCTCAGTGCATGCCTAGAAGCGCTGTTCCTGGTGGGGAGAGAGTGGTATAGGAGAGCGAGGGGAATGGGTGCATTCACGAGGGTAGGCGATCCTGTGTGGGGACTGACCCGTAGCTTCTATGCGTACTATGCACGCACGGACAGCCGTCCCGTGTTTACGTTGTAGTGGCCGCCACTTACTGCCGCCAGCTCCCTGACCGACACGCCGACATGTGGTTCTTATCGGCGCGAAGGCCGCAAAAGAGAACAAGAAGCAAACACACTTAGTATCTCCCTCTTTCTCTCTCTCTCTCTCTCTCTCTCTCTCTCTCTCTCTCTCTCTCTCTCCCTCTCTCGCTTTCGGGTGACGTGCACACAGCGTGGTACTTTC
>NW_014577262.1:178394-183157 GCF_000485595.1 Priapulus caudatus | reverse complement strand
TATGTATTAGTATGGTATGTATTAGAGGATGGGGATATCATCTGCTAATACTTGCTATACTACTGCACATGAATACACCCATACACATGAATCCTGTAGAGCGCACGCGCAGTCTTCCGCGATGGGAGCGCCACAGTATCGCGAGTGGCGATCCGTGGTGTTTGCCCGGGTAGGATTAGTTTGAGTTCGCTCTCTCATATTATCATATTATCATATTATCATATTATTTTCGAACAAGCCTAGCGAGTGGAGTGAATCTAGCAGAGGGGGCGGGGATATGCGGCGGTGCTATATACTCGGATGGTGATTCCACGCTGCACTCAAGCTCCCGCCCCCCACCGTCAGCACATTTACGAAGCTGGGTAGTTCGTTTTCCAATTTCGGCACGGAAATGTTCCACTTGAATTGTTGCGAGTTCGTGTGTATATTGTGTGGTGATGTTTGCTTTTTTCTCTCTTTTCAGATTCTACTCGGCGGGGATGTGATGGGAAACGGCTGAGCGCTGACTACATAAGTCGCTAGTAGTCGGCAGTCACACGATCACTGGATTAGTCGGCTGTACTATCACAACTTCTCCAGTGGCCTACACAACATCCCGGCTTATCGAGTAGCATTATAGATTATCGACTATATCCAATCGCGTCTCAATTTGTCAATTTTTAATCAAAGTAGACTTTATAGTATTTGCTAATAACTCTATATTTCGATGTGTCGTTGCACATGTTGGATTCGTCGTTTTAGAAATGATAATGCTTTTTTGTTTTTCATCGTCTTGGTGCTTTAGTTGTAGAATTTTATTTACGTTGTACTGCTTCATGATAAACTAACTAATTTAAGGCCAAATTGTAGCGAACAACTGTATTTGTTCTCTAGTATTCTATTGCGTAACTGTGTTTTTAACGTAATTTAATGCAGACGAGAAACAATGTTTAGCGATGCTGAAAATCGGAGTTTGTCCTAGCGGCCGCTTATTTCTTTGTCGACTGAACGTTGCGTTGTATATAGCACGTGGTTTACATCGTACTTTGCGGTAGATCCGTCACCTCTACGACTCGTGACGAATATGCCGTTATTGTACGTTTATATCTGTCGAACGTCTTAGAGTTAGAATGCAATAGAACGGTGATTAACAGTGTAGATGCTATTTTGTATTGTGCAGCGTCTCGATCCTTACTTAATATTATACATACGCAATGGAATGTATCGTACTTTTCATAGTCGTGTTGCAATTTACGATTTATACACAACTTTGTATTACTACATTTAGTTTTGAACATTACGACTTGTAATCGAAAATGGCTTCAAGATCACCAAAACAGGGCGATGATGCCCGCCTCTAGTGCCAGTTCATAGCCACGTCTGTGTAGCCCACGGGCAAGTACATTTAGAATGTGCCATAAAATCGAAATGGTATGTCAATGGCATTTGAGTAACACCCACCTGCTATAGGAGCATTTAAACGCAACACATTTTATTTGAATGTTTATGACTGTTATATATTCACGTCTTAGTAATCACGCGCATATTTTTGCCAGTATAAGCTCTTCGCTTACGTATATGCGCGAAACGGTTGCGCAAAACTTTGATGTTTTCGGGCAAAATAATGAATATAAGCAGGTCCGTTATGTGCCGTACAAATACGACTTTGTCGCATCACTACCATCTCATCGTATCGCCTTCACTTCATGACGTCAAACGAACAGCGCGTGTGCTGAAAAACGCTTTCGCTTGAAAATAGGGAAGCGGAAGAAGCTTCTGGCTGGGAAAGAAAAACTCGTGCCTATATGAAGTGGCTCGGAATAGAATCAATAGATACTGACAAACTGCGGCCATGATTTTCGTGCAGTCGGACGTGCGATTATTTGTCTGACTAATAGTCAATAGGTCCAAAAAACGAATTCTTTATGTTTTTATGTTAAATATTTACGAAGATCGAACAATGAATAGATATTTAGAATCGCATTGTTGGGGATATCTTGGATTTTGGATTGTTACTGACTTCACGGTAAAAATTCAGCTTGGCAGTATATCTGAAATCATTTAGTATACGCCCATTTTGGTTCTTTTACCACAAACTATGTAAAATTATTTTACATATATGTCCCACTATACATTACCATAAGCAAACGTGTAAGCGATTTGGACGGTTTACTTCTGTGGTGTAGGGAGCACGCGCATTATCCAGTCCGGCGCACATTTTCCAACGCATCGACGCTACAAGCAGATGTTAACGAGAAGAATGAGTACATTTTGTTAATGTATTTGAATGATCTCATCATTTCGTAGCTTTCTTCGTTAATTATACGATTAGTAACATAATCAAGCGAATGTTACAGCCATCTTTCCGTTGTTGACGACTGGTGAATAACACTGCGGGGGAGGAGGCGTCCTCTGGAATTATCACCTAGTCAACCCACCCCGGTGTAATCCTGTTTACCATTACTCTAGTAACTGCTTTCTTGCGTGTCGAGTCAGGCATACGATAAACTGCGTTTATAACGTTACACGGAATAATGCGATAACAACGACCTGGCGGAAGGACCGGTTTCCTCCCTCGGCATTGCAATTCCTTGTGGTAGTCCCCGGATCCCCGTGCGTGAGATTTTGGATAGCATTTAGGATTAAATTATAGATAAGTTAGTGCGAAACTTTCTGCGCTCGCTAATCTCGTGCGAATATATTCGCGATGTGACCATAGATAGCACTTTAGATCCTGATCGACAGGTTGGGAATCCTCAACCATATTTAACTTATTTATGTTATGTCTCTCTTTCTCCTCTCTCTCTCTCTCTCTCTCTCTCTCTCTCTCTCTCTCTCTCTCTCTCTCTCTCTGTCGTTTTAGCTCTGTCCTTTACTTTCTCTCTCCTCCCGCCTCTCCTTCTGTGCGTGTGTTTGTGTATTCGTGTTCTCGTGTGTGATTTTTAATAGTAACCAACCTTCCACGAACAATCGTACAACATGATTACCCAACCCACACATACACGCCATGTTGCGACACGCCCTTGGCCGTGTACGTAATTATAGCTCATAGGGTCTATGTCCCCCAGGGTACTACCGGAGGGTACCCTGGGTACGGTTCGATATATCGGAACGTACCCTGCATGGTAACTATCTGATATGGTTAGGGTTAGGGTTAGGGAGTAGGCGTAGGCGACTCCCTAGACTCGTTAGTGGAGTAGGAGAGGTACGGTCCGGCATATTAGATAGTACCAGGGTACGTTCCGATATATCGAACCGTACCCAGGGTATCTTCCAATAGTACCTTTGGAGGTACTTTGACCCTCTCAGCGTAATTATATTGCTTGGTTCGTGTATCATCAGCAATGAATCACGTAATGCGATATTTCTATATTGTTCTCTCCGTCAAACAAGCAATGGCGACAGCAGATCCATCATAGAACCGGTGTGGAGTTTGGAATTCGATCGCGCCGGTATGTGGGCGCGTATCACGAATGCATTACGGCTGAATTTACGACTCTATCTTGACTATGTATGTAGTAGGAACGCAATAGTTGTATAGACACACCTATAGGGTTGGGTTTTGTACGGGCGGGCGGGCGTGTTTGGACGGGCGGGCGGACGGGGGAGGGATGAATAGATGGATGGATGAATGGGTGGATGGATGGACGGACGGACATTTGGAAAACTAGTAAAATCGACGCTTGATATCTTTATCAATGACTGTTTCTCACACGTTTTGTCACTCGTTTTCTACTATTGATTCGTTGACGTGGGGAATGGCGCCCTATGCCACTCCCCCTCCTGGATCCGCTTATGTCCAACCTGGACTCTGCCTCGTTAGCGTTATCTCTACAAGGTTACGTGTCCTCTATCAGCACAGCGCAGGAAAGCGGAGTGCGGTATATGTGTCCTCGATTGCAGATGAAATAACCCGCCGACCGCGTTGACATGTATACGTATCCCCCCTACGGCTGTGTAAGCAGCCTGTACAATGCACTGGCAACAGCACGCGGTCAGTGATAACTCGTTACCAATGCTGGCAATTTGTCATTCTCGCCACGCATATTGTGGCAGGCAGGTGCCGCTCCTCGGAGATGCAATTACGTGTCTGTAAGTTATGCCAATCCCCCAGGCCTCGCTAAAGTAGACTGTCGCCACGCCGTGGCAGTGACGCGACGGTGGCGAAAGAGTCGGTGACACCACTGACGCAGATGGGGTCGTTGTCGTATCAGGTACTACAGATATGTACCCGAGGTAGTTTTAGGTTGTTTATTATTATGTTTATATTTTTATGTGAGGTATGTTTAGGGTTAGGGCTAGGGTTAGGGTTAGGGTTAGTGTTAGGGTACACTTCTGTAGTACAAGTCTGGTACACTTTGTGTATACATATATGTACTTCGGGTACATATCTGTAGTACCTGATACGACAACCCCCCCCCTCCAGCCCCCTCAGCAGCAACCGCTTCAGCACCACTGACAACACAGTTTCCTATGCTACCTCGTAGTGGTAGTGTAGTGTGGTAAAAGGAATCGCAGGTGAGAAACCAGACAGGGGCCGCGACGTGAACTCTCCTCCTGTGGCCCCCAGAAACCAATGTGACCTGTGGTCCCTAAATTATCAGAGCCATGTAGACCTGGAGACGTTGAGGCTTTGTGAACCACCGTGCCAGTTCTACGTGCGTGCGTCTAGTGTAGCGTAGTGACCCGAGAAGAAGAAGAATAAGAAGAAGAAGAAGAAGAAGAAGAAGAAGAAGAAGATGAAGAAGAAGAAGTAGAAGAAGAAGAAGAAGAAGAAGAAGAAG
>NW_014577262.1:174253-176605 GCF_000485595.1 Priapulus caudatus | reverse complement strand
GTGTATGTGTGCCTATGTGTGTGTGTGTATGCGTGTATGTATAGATGCGATTCTGCAGGCGTGCGTGCGCGTGCGCGTGTATGCATACGTGTGTGCGTGCGTATGTGCGTCTTAAAACTTCTTAGTCTTTGAATTTGTGTTTTCACATCTGATATTCCTTCGATATAAGGCGAAGACAAAACGGTATAAGTGTTCATTGTTCCAGCGCACAAGGCGCACATTTTCAATAACAACCGTGCGACTAACTGTCAGGTTGATTGATTGTTTATCTAAATAAAGATGCAGCTAGATAATTACCAATAATTGGAACACAGAACAGATATCTAGCACTTTTATTTACATTGTGGGTCTCGAACATGTACGTACTATTAAATGTCAACAGCCCGCATCAGTAGGGTCAACTGCAATACTGTGACACTGAAATACATTGTAAAATTCTACAAAACTCAATGTTTGCCTCAATCAGTATTACGACAATTATATATATTTATATATATATATATATATATATATTTCGAAACATCATGAAATAATATTAAAATACAAGGTAGGGGCCTACTGTATTATGATAGAATTGTGCATTATATAGGTCGGTAACGTCGCACACTACTGTAACGTTTCTACCTTTAGTCAAACTATTGCTGCATTCGGCACTTCAAACGGCGCGTATCTGATCGACAAATACTGTATCTAGGCCCACGTATCAACATGAGGGTAGCGCGATCAAAATGGCGCCGATAGCAGACGAAAACCGGCCACAGATTGATTCGCTCTGATTGGTCGTGACCAGGTCGCTATTTGCGCAGTGCGTCACGCTGTTTGCTGAGACGTAGCCGAAACATTCATTATAGGCCTACCAAAGAGTTTTAGATGAAAACGGTAATACGGGCCATCGGCGGACCTGGATTCCGTTGTTGTCGCCGAATCGTCAACACCTTGCAAACACAACACTTAACAACGAAGCTGACAGTTAGCTGCTACCGCTGAGATCAAACGGCGGGCAAACATCTCCGTAAGCCACGTTTATTGGAACGACCGGCGCGGCCTAATTAGTTATATGCTTTAGATTCGTCGTTTAGTATTATATCCCGCGACGGATATAATAAGCATCTAATTCCCCCCTTCAGCTCTCTCTCTCTCTCTCTCTCTCTCTTGAAGAAGAAGAAGAAGAAGAAGAAGAAGAAGAAGAAGAAGAAGAAGATATACTAACACGTTGGCGAAAGATAGACTGGTGCCCACCCTATTGGCCGAGTCACCACAACCTATTGATTCTCAACTGTGATTCAGGACGACTGATGAGTCAGTCAAGACGTAGAGACATAGATAGAGATATGCTGCGATTATGGAGAAGATCGAATGAGCATAGGGTAGGCTGAGGGAGGGGCAGCAGCATATTGACGAATGCGTGAATTATATCGCTAATATATATATATGACGCGTTACAACAACGGGGGCCCTATTAGATTTATGGCTTGTAAATAATTGATATTGCTGCTCGGTGTGCAACGCATACCGGACGCTGGTCGACGGTAATGGAGGCGGTTATAAGGCCACGAGTGGAGTATGTATGTAGTTCATACAGCAGGGGTTTCATTCATTATAGGGCAGCCATATTACCACAGCGATTGCTGCCCTTCTCTCTTCTCTCAGTCAGTCCCACTAATACAATCAGTGGGATTTTTCGATGGAATGCAGATAGCAGGCGATAAGAGGTAGGACACCGTCCACTCGATGTTTCAAGAGAATGATTTTACAAGAAAGCCACTTGTCTCAGAGGTAGGGCATCCGCCTACTCTATCTCACAAAACAGCGCGTTTATCTCAGATACCAGCGCCAGACGTAGAACGCCTATATGGTCTCCCATAGTACTAGTAGAAAAGGGGACTACAGTCAGAGTTCTAGCATCCGATTTATGTGACGAGGGTTCGAATAAATGAAGCTACTGCCAAAGCTCTGACCTTTACTTAGTCTCCCACAGCAGTTGATTCGTCAGCAGGCGGGCACCGGCGACGAACGGACGCTTCCCCGCCTATCCCAGCCGACCATCTTCGATTTCGACGACTTTACTGCTAAATCAAATGTACGTGAAAGGCTGCTCATATGACAGCCGTCATTGAGACGCAAATATCAGCAAGCACGCTGCTCTTATGACCGCCTACACGCATGTACGCGTCGCTGCGCCGTCTTTTGGAAATGCTAATGAATGCGCACAAACGGCCGGAACGCCTGCAAGCAATACCGATACAAACCGACTGCGCCGAAAAGCCGAGGGTCGCAAATATATATATATATATACATATATATATATATATATAGAGAGAGAGAGAGGAGGGGAGGGGGAGGGAGAGAGAG